>NC_041383.1:823149486-823182512 GCF_002162155.2 Triticum dicoccoides | reverse complement strand
AGTGTTTGCTTATATAGCTAATGCACCCTTTGGTCCCGGTTGGTGCCAGCAACCAGGACCAAAGGCCTCTTTTTCGGCAGCCCAAAGGGCGGGAACCGGCGGCCTTTGGTCCCGGTTGGTGGCACCAACCGGGACTAATGCCCATTAGTCCCGGTTGGTGCCGCCAACCGGGACCAAAGGCCTCTGTGCTGCCCGCTTCGGGGCCAAAGTTTAGTCCCACCTCGCTAGTTGAGAGGGGCGCGCAGTGGTTTATAAGCCCCACTGCCGCACCCCTCTCGAGCTCCTCTCCACCGCAGGCTTTCGGACATACTTGCTATTGCTTTGCCTGATGGGCCTTCCGGGCCTACTGCGGGCCTGAATCCTGGCCCATAGTAGGGTTTCTAGTCGTATTAAGGCCGTGGGGGCCCACTAGGAGGCATTTTTTGTTTTTTTGTTTTCTTTAATTATTGTTGCTATATTTATTTATTTTCCACGTTTTTTCTTTTGTTTTCTGCATTATTTATTTTCTTTTGTTTTTTGCTTTATTTTTAATTGTTTTTTCTTTTAGTTGTAGGAAAATTATAAACTTTCTATTAGTGCCATTAGTTTTCAAATTTGGAAACACTTTTTTTGTTTTTTTGTTTTCTTTCTTGCTTTATTTATTTTATTTTGTTTCTACTTACAACAAAATACTTATTGTTGTTTTTTCTTTTGTTTTTTGCATTATTTATTTTCTTTTGTTTTTTGCTTTATTTTTTAATTGTTTTTGCTTTTAGTTTTAGGAAAATTATAAACTTTCTGTTAGTGCCATTAGTTTTCAAATTTGAAAACACTTTTTTTGTTTTTTTGTTTTCTTTCTTGCTTTATTTATTTTATTTTGTTTCTACTTACAACAAAATACTTATTGTTGCTATTTTTAATTATTACGAGGGCCGAACCATAAGACATTAAACCATTTCAAATAAACTCTGAAAAAGTTGAAAGTTGGCATGGTATCGTAAATTGACCCACATAGCATGTGCATGTACAAAACGGACAATGGTATCATACTCGTCAGTTACAAAGTTGGCATGGTATCATCATAATAGTTGCGGGAGAAAGTCTTCACTTTTTCCTCGCTTGTGTCATTTGCTTATTGCGCCGTAACCATGGATAATCTTCATCGTTTATCAGGATGCTGGGGTCAGCCTTGACTTTGAAGGGAGGAATTTCATGAAACTTTTCATAATCTTCAGACATGTCTGTCTTGTCCTCCACTCCCACGATGTCCCATTTTCCTGAAAGAACTATGTGGCGCTTTGGCTCATCGTATGATGTATTCGCTTCCTTATCTTTTCTCTTTCTCGGTCTGGTAGACATGTCCTTCACATAGATAACCTGTGCCACATCATTGGCTAGGACGAACGGTTCGTCAGTGTACCCAACATTTTTCAGATCCACTGTTGTCATTCTGTACTGTGGGTCTACCTGTACCCCGCCTACTGACAGATTGACCCATTTGCACTTAAACAAAGGAACCTTAAAATCTACTCTGTAGTCAAGTTCCCATATGTCCACTATGTAACCATAATATGTGTCCTTTCCCCTCTCGGTTGTTGCATCAAAGCGGACACCGCTGTTTTGGTTGGTGCTCTTTTGATCTTGGTCAATCGTGTAAAATGTATTCCCATTTATCTCGTATCCTTTCCAAATCAATATAGTCAAAGATGGTCCCCTGGACAACAAGTACAGCTCATCACAAACAGTGTTGTCACCTCTGATACATGCTTCGAACCAACTGCTGAAAGTCCTGATGTGTTCACATGTAATCCAGTCGTCGCCCTGCTCCGGGTGTTTGGAGCGCAGACTGTTCTTGTGTTCATCGACATACGGGGTCACCAAGGTATAGTTCTGTAGAACTGTGTAGTGTGCTTGAGACCAAGAATATCCGTCCCTGCATATTATTGAGTCCCTTCCAAGCGTGCCTTCTCCAGTCAGTCTCCCCTCATACCGCGATTTAGGGAGACCTATCTTCTTAAGGCCAGGAATGAAGTCAACACAAAACCCGATGACATCCTCTGTTTGATGGCCCATGGAGATGCTTCCTTCTGGCCTAGCGCGGTTACGGACATATTTCTTTAGGACTCCCATGAACCTCTCAAAGGGGTACATATTGTGTAGAAATACGGGGCCCAGAATGACAATCTCGTCAACTAGATGAACTAGGACGTGCGTCATGATATTGAAGAAGGATGGTGGGAACACCAGCTCGAAACGGACAAGACATTGCACCACATCACTCCTTAGCCTTGGTATGATTTCTGGATCGATCACCTTCTGAGAGATTGCATTGAGGAATGCACATAGCTTCACAATGGCTAATCGGACGTTTTCCGGTAGAAGCCCCCTCAATTCAACCGGAAGCAGTTGCGTCATAATCATGTGGCAGTCATGAGACTTTAGGTTCTGAATCTTTTTCTCTGCCATATTTATTATTCCTTTTATATTAGATGAGAAGCCAGTCGGGACCTTCATACTAAGCAGGCATTCAAAGAAGATTTCCTTCTCTTCTTTGGTAAGAGCATAGCTGGCAGGACCTTCATACTGCTTTGGAGGCATGCCATCTTTTTCGTGCAAACGTTGTAGGTCCTCCCGTGCCTCAGTTGTATCTTTTTTCTTCCCATACACGCCCAAGAAGCCTAGCAGATTCACGTAAAGGTTCTTCGTCACTTGCATCACGTCGATCGAAGAGCGGACCTCTAGGTCTTTCCAGTAGGGTAGGTCCCAAAATATAGATTTCTTCTTCCACATGGGTGTGTGTCCCCCAGCGTCACTCGGAACAGCTAGTGCGCCGGGACCCTTTCCAAAGATTACGTGTAAATCATTGACCATAGCAAGTACGTGATCACCGGTACGCATGGCGGGCTTCTTCCGGTGATCTGCCTCGCCTTTGAAATGCTTGCCTTTCTTTCGACATTGATGGTTGGTCGGAAGAAATCGACGATGGCCTAGGTACACATTCTTCCTGCAGCTTGCCAGATATATACTACCGGTGTCAAGTAAACAGTGCGTGCACGCGTGATATCCCTTGTTTGTCTGTCCTGAAAGGTTACTGAGAGCGGGCCAATCGTTGATGGTCACGAACAGCAACGCCTTTAGGTTAAATTCCTCCTGTTTGTGCTCATCCCACGTACGTACAACGTTTCCATTCCACATCTGTAAAAGTTCTTCAACTAATGGCCTTAGGTACACATCAATGTCGTTGCCGGGTTGCTTAGGGCCTTGGATGAGAACTGGCATCATAATGAACTTCCGCTTCATGCACATCCAAGGAGGAAGGTTATACATACATAGAGTCACGGGCCAGGTGCTGTGATTGCTGCTCTGCTCCCCGAAAGGATTAATGCCATCCGCGCTTAAAGCAAACCATACGTTCCTTGGCTCACTTGCAAACTCATCCCAGTACTTTCTCTCGATTTTCCTCCACTACGACCCGTCACCGGTGCTCTCAACTTCCCGTCTTTCTTACGGTCCTCACTGTGCCATCGCATCAACTTGGCATGCTCTCTGTTTCTGAACAGACGTTTCAACCGTGGTATTATAGGAGCATACCACATCACCTTCGCAGGAACCCTCTTCCTGGGGGGCTCGCCGTCAACATCACCAGGGTCATCTCTTCTGATCTTATACCGTAATGCACCGCATACCGGGCATGCGTTCAGATCCTTGTACGCACCGCGGAAGAGGATGCAGTCATTAGGCCATGCATGTATCTTCTGCACCTCCAATCCTAGAGGGCATACAAACTTCTTTGTTGCGTATGTACTGTCGGGCAATTCGTTATCCTTTGGAAGCTTCTTCTTCAATATTTTCAGTAGCTTCTCAAATCCTTTGTCAGGCACAACATTCTCTGCCTTCCACTGCAGCAATTCCAGTACGGTACCGAGCTTTGTGTTGCCACCTTTGCAATTGGGGTACAACCCTTTTTTGTGGTCCTCTAACATGCGATCGAACTTCAGCTTCTCCTTTTGACTTTCGCATTGCGTCCTTGCATCGACAATGACCCGGCGGAGATCATCATCATCGGGCACATCGTCTGGTTCCTCTTGATCTTCAGCAGCTTCGCCCGTTGCAGCAGCATCGTGCACATCATCTGGTTCCTCTTGATCTTCAGTAGCATCACCATATTCAGGGGGCACATAGTTGTCATTGTACTCTTCTTCTTCGCCGTCTTCCATCATAACCCCTATTTCTCCGTGCCTCGTCCAAACATTATAGTGTGGCATGAAACCCTTGTAAAGCAGGTGGGTGTGGAGGATTTTCCGGTCAGAGTAAGACTTCGTATTCCCACATATAGGGCATGGACAACACATAAAACCATTCTGCTTGTTTGCCTCAGCCACTTCGAGAAAATCATGCACGCACTTAATGTACTCGGAGGTGTTTCTTGAACCGTACATCCATTGCCGGTTCATCTGCGTGCATTATATATAATTAAGTGTGTCAAAAATCATTACAGAACATCATGAATAGATAATTAAGTGACCAAATTAATAGAAGTCCATCATCACATTAAAACCAAAGTACATACATAGTTCTCATCTAACAACATAAAGCTCTGCAGAGCATCTAAATTAATTAAAGCAAACACTGAAACTATGTAAAACATTTCAATGCGAAAACAAATGCGATCATAATCGCAACCAATGTAACAACTGATCCAACGGCATAATGATACTAAGCCTTGGTATGAATGGCATATTTTCTAATCTTTCTAATCTTCAAGCGCATTGCATCCATCTTGATCTTGTGATCATCGACGACATCCGCAACATGCAACTCCAATATCATCTTCTCCTCCTCAATTTTTCTAATTTTGCCTTCAACAAATTGTTTTCTTCTTCAACTAAATTTAACCTCTCGACAATAGGGTCGGTTGGAATTTCCGGTTCAACAACCTCCTAGATAAATAAAATCTATGTCACGTTGGTCGGCATAATTGTTATAAACAATAAATGAACCAATAGATATGAAAAGATAATATATACCACATCTGAATCATAGACAGGACGAGGGCCGACGGGGGCGGATACCAAAACCATCGCACTATATAAGATGCAATAATAAAAGTAAGAAAATTATACAAGTATCTATATAAATATACAAGTAAGATTTTTTTTCCTTTCAGAAAGAAGATAAGAACAAGAGGCTCACCACGGTGGTGCCGGCGACGAGATCGGCGCGGGCGATCGACGGCGGTGAAGACGGGAACGGGACATGACGGACCGCTAAACCTAGACAAATATTGAGGAAAATGGAGCTTGGAGGTCGAGCTTGGAGAGGAGAAAGCTTAAGTAGTGTGGCTTGGGCATTCCATCGAACACCTCGTGTGCATAGGAGGTGAGCTAGAGCACCACAAAGCTCTCCCCTCTCCGGCCACGAAAAACAGAGCACTGGGAGTGCTCTGCTCGCGGGCGAGGGGTAGATATAGGCAACTAATTGGTCCCGGTTCGTACCACGAACCGGGACTAAAGGGCAGCCTTTGGTCCCGGTTCACTCCATCAACCGGGACCACTGGTGGTGGGCCAAGAGCGAGGCACATTGGTCCCGGTTCGTCCCACCAACCGGAACCAATAGGTCCAGCCGAACCGGGACCAATGGCCCACGTGGCCCGGCCGGCCCCCGGGGCTCACGAACCGGTTCCAATGCCCCCATTGGTCCGGTTCTGGATTGAACCGGGACTAATGGGCTGACCCGGCCTGGACCATTGCCCCTTTTCTACTAGTGACTAGAAAAAGTCCTAGGACTTATGAACCAAACAGGGCCTTAGTCTAGTGCGAAGGGGCTTCTTAGAGCGCACCCGTTGCATGTAGAGTCGACACCTCTACTTGGTGGAAGAAAGGCCACACCCCACCATGAACGCACGGGGCTGCATATGCATGATGAGGGCAGTGGGTGGTAGGCGAGGTTGCCCTGGGCATGTCCTCGGCCCATGAATTGGGGCCCCCGGACAGGCATGTTCCGCACTTTATTTGACCGTTGTCATGCGCCAAATTAAATTGTGATAACCACACCTCTCAGGGTAAACCCAGTTCCGATGGTTCAAGTGATTTGTCATAGCAGTGCGGTCGAACTTAATCGTTTATAGGAAATTCCTGAAAAACATCATTAAAATTGATCTCCTAAGTTCTTGGTTGCATATGTTTTTTGCATTTGTCGATTATTGTAAAATATGTTATTCGTGGGCTATTTCTTTTCTCGGCTCCAGTTCGGCTCAGTTGCCCGGTATTTGACTTATGACGCATAGAAGGGCGTGTGCAACAGCATTCGTAAATATAGAAAGCATATACAAATTCAATATGAATATAACCACTTTCAAACCATTCATGGAACACATTATTAAAATAGTTTACCTGAATTTTCGGCTGTCTTAGGTACTTCGCTTCTTGGTTGTAGTTGGTCTCTTCAAATAGTTCACTTAACTTCCAGTTTATGTTTTAAAAAGTTCACTCAACTTTCGGGCTGCAGTTGATCTTTGCGCCAATGGCGCAACGGGTCATCTAGGTACTTCATAGTCCACTAGGAACCAGTACTAAGATAGATATTGGATGAATGATACGCTTTAAAGAAGTCTAAACCATACTGATATTTATGTATACAGAGACACAAGTATATACACAGAAATAAGTACAAATACACTACATGATTTACGCAATCATGAAAATTCAATTCAAACAATTTTTACTATAATATGAAATTTAAATGTTGCTGATTTTTTATCAATAATATACATCACAACTATATTAAATATAATAGTAATTATTATTTAAAAATGTTGTTATGTGGATAATTATACCAAGTAAGTAATCGAAAAGGATATTAACTAAGAGTCTAGTATAATGAAAATAAATTGAAACAAGTATAAAAGTTTTGTATAAATATATTTGTATATTCACTAACTTGTGCAACTTTTGCTTTGTTAACTTGAACTCAACTTTTGCTTTGTTCCTTGCTTGACGCACGCGAAAAGGAAATATTGAGCTCCAGCACTAAGTAGGAACTGCGCTGGCTGCGGGAGATCAAGCTTGGCCCTCCCCTGCTGCCTCCTATCCTCCTTCGAGGATGATCTATACGCAATCTTTAATAGGCTTGACTTCTTTAGAATCAATTCATGTTAACTATTTCATATCTATAGTCAGTATTTGAACGCGTCTCTAAAGATTTTGGGTTGGTCTCTGAATCTTTTGGGTTGCTGGAGCATCTTCAAGATTTAACTCCAAAGTGCGTCTTCAAGGAACCAGAAAGTAATGGTAAGCTCATTGCTTGCAATCATTTCCTTGTCCAATTGCAGCTGCTATATGAGTCGGTTTGTGCACTGTAATCTGATGTATATTATGTTAAACTTTTGTACCAGTACTGATTAATATCTGGTGACTGTTCTACAGAATTCCGTCAAATGAAGCATATATTTGTAAAATTGTCATCTTGTGATACTAGTGTTGGGAGGTTTCGTCAAAGATATTTCGCTCTAATCCTCACAACTCCACAGCATCTCGACTAAAAATTATTGCTGATGTCCTACTCCACGCTTGAGGAAGATGCTTTTCTGTAATTAACTCTTGTTTTCTGTAATTAACTCTTGTTTTCTATCTCATATTGCTAGTCAATACTTGAGTGTTGTTTGGGGACAGTAACTTGAATTTGATACTCCATCTGTCCCATTATATAATGACATGTTTCTACACTACAGTAGTGTTAAAAATGATCTCAAATTATTGAACGGATGAAGTACTTAAGTGAAGCATACATTTACAAAAAGCCTCTTGTCATTCAAGTGTTAGTAGATTTTCCTTAAGCTTATCTAAAAACAGTATCTCATTAGCTGGGAATGCAGCTAATAATGCACTCAGTTATCAGCTGAATTTGCTGCTTGTGTTATTTCTTTTCTCTCTCTGTTTGTAAAATATGAGTACCAGATGCGGCAAATCCGTGAATCAATAAGTTTACTGTAATCCAATATTTTGTATGTTATATTTCTAAAGGAGAACCCAAGTATTGTTAGCTTTTCTGAAAAAATCATAGTGAAGTAAAATAGACATTTAGAAAAGAAATTAACTTCTTGTGATCCAATTTTACAAGATGTTCCTTAAAACTGTCCCTCTTTATTCCTTGCAGCTTCATATTTGGAAACATCTCATTAGCTTTCTTCTCTGTTTTGCTTGGCAGGTGTTCTAGCTAGTAGCTTGCTTAAATGGTTCGGCCCAAAAAGAACCTGAGGTTCTTCATATATCTTGTTTCATTGTTTTTATTTCAAATTGTTGAATGTGTGTGTAACACCTGCTAACCTTTGTTCGATATTTGTTTCCTAGTATCTCAAAGAAAATGCACACAATGCAACGGAATCTGCAAAGGCTTTGGCTAGGGAAAAAGTGGTGCATTTGGTGCAGTCATCATATGAAGTAATCTAAAATTAAGATTGTGTCTTTGTTTTTGAAAATTCCTGACGTTATTGCACTCGCATATGATCAGGACATACCTGTATTTCCATACGGCTACAAAAGAACAAAGATACCTCCTTATTGGGTGACTGCTCCAACTGGATTGAATCGACAAAAGTTTATCAAAGATTATCTTTCAAATGACTTTCTTCCAGCAAATGCAACTAAAGAGCTATTTGAGAATCTTTACGGGCAACTTCATCAGTATCATCTATCTATTTCTCCTCACTCATTGGAGAGCAAAAAGAAGTGCAACATTAGGCAAGAGATTGTGGTTGGTGGGAAAGTTATCCCTGAGGAGAAGCATGATGGGACTCCAGTAACATCATATCCTGATCAAAATATGAAAGTGAGTTTCTTGTTTCATGTTCTAGTTTCTTTTCTGTGTGTTGGTAGTTTGGTTGGTTATATCATTTCTGTTTGGTTACAACCTGTTGTTACTTCTGATGGTTCCACATGCTGTGCATCTATCCTTATGACTATTATTCTTTACTTTGTGGAATACATATCATATCGTACGTGTGTGGGATGCCAGGAAGAAAGGACGTTTCTTGGAGTTTCTCTGACAGAATTGTTCTGGTTACGTTTTGGCTTGGAGAGTGTATGCGCTTCTAGCTTTGTTCAAATCTGCAAAATGGTGCTACTTTTGTGATGAACCTGCTATTGTGTTAGATTTGGGACATATTTGGACATTCGAGCGGTCTGAACAACATTCAACATATTCTGCTGTGTAAGTCTAGATTTTTGTTTGTTTGAATCCTTTAGATATACTTTATTTCATGTGCTATATTCTAAATAGTGTTGGGTTTGGCTGCAGGGAAGAGACCAAATTGGTTAAGTTCACAAGTTTTCCTTCATGGTCACATACCTTCCTACTTGGGTGTCAACAAAAAAAATAGGATTTACATTCTAACCTATACTTTCACCATCAACTACTGACAGCTGTTACTGTGCTCCTTGAGATCAAACCATTTCCAATCAAAAAACCATATACAGCTCTGTCTACCTGGGCTGGGAAGTACATGCAAGCTTTTAACCAAACAAGACCAGAGGAAAACAATCAAACATCATGATCAGCCAATGCCCTTGCATCATGTTGCCTGGTATGAAGTCAAAGCAATTCACTTTTCCTCAGTAATTGGCTGAAGGCAATGTTTCATTGAATTACTTACTACAATCTGGTCACAGTTTGTCATAAATCAAAACATTATTCATGCTGTAATTTTCAGAAAGCCAAAGGAGACCATGAGAATCTGACTAATACAATGTCTTGGTCACTCATTGTGGCAAAACAACACTGTTGTGACAAGGCAACCATTGGTTTGTTGAAGTATTTTTAGTGAACATACCTTACCCATGATGCTGGGTTGTCGGCTCAGTCCAACCCATTCAATGTATCAGATCATGTGTACCTGAACCAGAACACCAACATTTCAGTTAAGAGATGCACCTGTAACAAACTAGCATTTGATGCTTAGACAACATGATGAGGTGTTGCAGCAACAGATAGAAATGGTTTACTGAAGTTCAAAAGACGACCAGGTCAAATATCATGAAATTTCAATGAGCTGAACACTGTTAGCACCATACACATAGTACTTGGCAAGTAAACTAGCCATTCTGTCAACATAAAAGCAATAAATATTCGAAATAGTGATTTGTGTATTAATCAAAGACTTGTTCCGCTAGTGGTACTTGCAACAGAAAGTCCATTTTCTACCAATGAAGCAAAAGAAGAGAAACTAAATTTTATTGTCAAGTAGGAATTATCGCATGTAGCGTTTAGTAGTATGTTGATCAGGCACTATAGGTTATCCCTTCATGATTTTGGATGCATCACATCAATATTTTTAATGTTATCATGTTACAATTGATAAGGTGTGATTCAAAGGAACTGTATCAAACCAAGCAAACCCAGAAGCACTCAGACTATGTTTGGTTAAACCTCTGCTGGAGAGGATTGGGGAGGTTTGGACGGGATTGAGGTGGATATTAGCTTATTGAGTATTGAATCCTCACCAATCCACTCCAATCCTCTTCAAAACTCAGCTATTTTAATATGCACAAATCTTTTAGAACAAGATTTTTTTCCTGAAAAATACATATCAGAATGGTATAAGCTATGAAAAAGGAATATGAAGTCATCAAGTGTGTTTAAATGTCTCACCAAACCAATGGCAGATCAAGATGTCCAAGATAATACTATCCCACCAACACATTAAAGTTTGGCAATATATGTCAGAACTTAAGCTGCAAAAGATGATGATAAGCACACTTCATTGTCAAAGACGGCAATACGGATACAAAAATCACAACTTCTCCCAAACAAGACGACAAGATCTCACCTCCATTAGCTCGAAGTCACCTCCATTAGCTCTAAGTCAATCAACAAGACCCAAAGGAGAGGGTGATTCCGTATCATTACAGCCTTGCAAGGGAGGATGCCAAGACCTTTAATTTATCAACCTGCAAAATTTACCACAATGTATTTGTTATTACAATCCATGCCTTTTTTCAACAAGTGAACATTATAAGAAGCGTTCATGCTGAGTGTCTATCAAGTCAATATTAGAAGTCTAAGCTGAACAAAACGGTACATGGAAGCTGACTCCACCATGATCTCAAGCACAATGGTTACTCGTCACTTGTACCCACAAAATATGCATGAAACCTTAGCCCAAAAAATCAACTTCTATGGCCATCGCGTCCAAGTGTCTAACAAGGGTAGTAGTGCATAGGATACAACTATTCAATGGCGAGATGTAAGGAACACATCAAAACATATCCCATGAATCATCAGTTCAATTATTTCAGTGACAAAGTCTACAAATGAAGTTCCAGGGACAAAAAGGAAGTAGAAGTATGTATGCATAAAATTTGCAGCGCATAGCACTAAAAGATATTCCTATTAGTGATCTACAGTATTATGGGAAAGTTATCATTCAGTCATTTTGCAAGAAGTTTCAAATGTGAAAATTTCCAGCTTAAAAATTATATTCATAAAGATCACATGAATACATGCCTTCTGGAAATGAACCTCCGGGGAATCCCCAGCGTTGATTGATCTTTTCTTCTGCTCTTCAGCATTATACAATCTTACAATAAGGCATCATATAACATGAGCAATAGTCAATACTAGAATAACACCTAGTACCCGTATTCCACATGACTCTTTTGCAGAATCAAAGGAAGCTTAATCTATATTGTGTACTCCAGTGCCTGGCGACGAGGTCGCAATAGCTTACACAAACAGCCAATCACCCATGTCGTAAGTCCTAACATAGGTTTATGTTCCAACAAGGCTTAACAAGTGTGGTAATGCAATTGATTAAGCTACAGGACAAGTCCAGCATGCACGAGGGTTTGTGTAACAGGGCTGCTCCCAAACTGAAGAACAGAGGAGATGGAAAGAAGAAAATAAACACATTCCCGTAAAATTTGGGGCCACCTGCTCTGGTCCTCATGCATTGGTACTGATTTATCCACGCTATTCAACTTTTGCTCTTACCGGCTCCTATAACATTGTAGTCTATACAAAGATGACGTAATAACCATACAACTAGCAATTTTACTTTTACACGAGTCATTGGCAAAACCCAGACAAGTAAATGAAAGCCTCAACCGCCGGCCGAATGCTTAATAGAACAATTTTTCTACAGTGCAACTAGCATGGCTCATAGGAAAAGCATTAATCATCAGCCCCTGTTGACAATCACCATTGTCCAGCTCATCACGATAAAATAAGGTAAATACTAAGTATAAATTTAGATATTGACCATTTGAACTATTGGGTAACAATGGAAAGCCATACAGGGGTGGACTAAAACCGCCACTCTCTATTCGTTTTACTATTACATGTGGCATCAGGCAACCCAGACAAATAAATGAAAACCTGGTCTGGAGGCTGAACACTTAATTAACAGAACATTTCCCTACTGTGCAACTAGCATTGCTCGTAGAAAACATTAAGCATACGATTAGCTGTGTTGCACGTGACATGGCCAACCCATAAAAATAAATGAAAACCTCAACAACAGGCTTAACGCAGTGCAACTAACATTAATCGTCAGCACCCTGTTGACAATGAACTATTTAGGCAACAATAGAAAGCCATACAGGGGTGAACTAAAACTAGGGATGGCAATGGATAGGGTATGGGCGGGTACAACCTCCTTCTACCCAAACTCATACCCATAGAAACTTTCTAAAACCGCCACTCAGACATGGCATCGGCCAGCCCAGACAAATAAGTGAATACCTGGAGAGGAGGCTGAACGCTTAATTAATACAACATTTTCCTGCAATCCAACTAGCCTCATTCCACGTGGCATCAGCCAACCAAGACAAATAAATGAATCAAAATTCTGGACGAAAAGACTGAATCAAAATTTGGATTTTTTTAAGGAAAAATGAGCGAATTTTGGACGAAAAACGACGAAAATTCTACCAAAATTTGAAATCCTGCAGCAAAGGAAACAAATCAGAATCTTACAGAATCGCAACTACCAATTGATTGCTTGCACCCATGATTCGATTCAGTTGCAGCAAAATCCAATCACGAACTTGATAAATACCAGGAATCACACAGCACTTACTCCTCATCATGTATCAAGCTGCTCACTCCTGGTCCGGTTTCGGCCGCCAGCAGCGCACGGATGCCGCACGCCAGTCCTATGGCCGACGACCGAGGTATGGCATTTGCACTCCTCGCCGCACAAAGCTGCCGGACAGAAGCATATGCAACGGCCAGCTAGTGCCCTGTGGCCGAGGCCATGCGCTCAGGAGGCGGCGGCGCGTGCACATCTGGATCGGGAGCAAGGAAGGCGCCGCCGCTACAAGAGATGTGGGGAATTTGATGACGTTTAGGAGCTTTATTCACGCCTTTTACTTCACGGGACGGGCTATCCAGGCTGGGCCGGACACTGGAATGGGCCAAAAAAATCGAATAGGGCCGAAAATTTTGGCCTGCTAACATATCTACAGGGCCTGAACGAAACGGACGAACTTCGCCAGAATTTGTTTTTTCGGACAAAATCCAAAACGCCAGCGACAACCACATGCACGCACTCACACACAGCGACAACCAGCGACCACGCTCACCAACACGGTATGTACGCTGGCCAGCATGCTGCATGGCTGCACCGGCTAACCTAATGACGGAATGTACGCTCATGCAGTAATCAATTTTTTTACTTCGTTTCAACTAGGCACTATATATGCTGATAACTTGCGTGTTATTAATGTGAATGAAACAAATTGCTCAAACAAAAGTAAGACATGCTTTAGGGAAAGCTGGGCCCGTCTTTTGCATGCATATAACTATCTAGCCTCAAAACAGGGTGAAAATCATCCAAATTTAACTGACATATCATCTCCTTGGTATGCAGGCTTGAGCTTGGCAGTTGAGGAAAAAGGACAGGAAAGATATGCTCTCCTCGTTCGCTGCCTGTCCACCTCCCTTCGCCCAGATCCACGTCCTCCGGGCCATGGCTGAGTTTCAGCGACGCGGCCAAGAACAATACATTTGTTCCAAGAGGGAACTCAAGGACGACAGGGGGCATGTGGGGTCCTTGACCTTGGATGCCAACAACCGAAGCACAGATAGAATCCGGTGATGGGTGGCCACACTGGAGCTGGAGCCGTGCTGTGGTATTTGTTTCATCGTTGTTTTATTCAATTTTGTTTCAGAGGCACCAATTAATTGTAGATGCAGTCAAACTTTCAATTTTGTATGTTATTGTTTGGCTTCCTATCCCAGCAATCATATTAATTCAAAAAAATTAATGATCCATCATTTGGCACCTTTGCTGCAAAGAACCATTGAAATTTTGTGGAGTTTAAGAAGAGAAGTCACACGGTGCATAACACCGAAGATATTTTGTTACAAGAACGAGAACATTTTTATTCTTCCCAGGTGGGTATCTAAATGAAGAAAGTTGGAGTGATATATGCTGGTTAGTGGAGCAAGAAGATGTCGACGCTTGTTGGGTTGTGGTGTAAGTTGGGTTATGGACTTAAAATGCATAAGCCTTTGCACGTGTTGTCGTTGTGGACTAACGAATTGCTTATTTCCTCTAGGTATGAACATATCGGATCCTTCTCTTCTCTGGATCCATTGATTTATGTGCATATAGACGAGAACCGAAAGCACTTCAAAAATCATGCTCGAAGGAAGAAGATTGATTTTGTGGTAGAAAACGTTTGGGTGTGTTTCATTAAAACATGTCATTTGATGCGCTTGATCCTTCCAAAGCTTTATGTTTGAAATGTAATATGGAATCACTAGAATATATAGCTCACATGATTGATTGAGATGAGATTTCAACATCTTATCACTCGGTTGATCCTTATGCAACCATGAAAAATACAATAATTCCGAGGAGCTTGTATGGATTATAGATTTGGCTCTCAATTGCACGTGTGAAAAAGGATGTGGGAATTGTACCTAATCTCTTTTAGGATTTGGGAGAGATTTTTAGCGAGTCACTGGCTGAAGTTCTTTTGCAATGACGGTGAGGATTTGGATAATCTCGGCAGGTGTGGACCAACCAGTGTACTCCTGGTTGGTGATGTTGTCTAGTGGCAAAAGGGTGTACACCTAGACGGGGGCATCATCTGATGGCAACGGGGCGCGGCAACGTACAAGAAAAGTTAAAGTTGGAGGGTGAAAAACCCGAAATGGGAGTATCCAAAAAAGATTCGGTACTTGGTGCAAGGTTACGTGGGGAGGCCGGACAAAGACAGAGCAGGACGGGAGGATGAATGGAATGGGAACCTTGACGTTTATGATAGGTTGAAGTGCAACCAGTGCTAACTTTTAATTGCTTGCAACAACAATCTATGTTATAGCTCTTCTCATACATCCTTCTGTATTCATCTTAGTGTCAATTTGACTCGTTTTCTGAATAAATTATAATACAGACAAGAATAACTATTAGAACTTCTACCATGGTGCCCATGCGGAGTGGATTAAAAAGTTTACCCTGTGAAGTAATTTTTGTTTATTGTACAGATTATAACCATTAATTTGTCTGCTCTAGAGTAGTGGATTAAATGAGCCAAGATTAAGTTCGAAAAGTTCAAGATTTTCCTTTAATGTATATAAGTTTCTAGGACATACTATAGCAGCCAAATTTTAACACTAAGAAAAATAAAGCTGGGCCAAAATTAAGTTTCGAGTTATGTGTGTGTGTGTGTGAGAGAGAGAGAGAGAGAGAGAGAGAGAGAGAGAGAGAAGAGAGAGAGAGAGAATTGTGTGTGTGTGAGAGAGAGAGAGAAAGAGAGAGACGTTGGCAGAGAGAATGGGAGGCAGAGATATGGAGGGTGGTGCACCGAGGGAGCGAGAGATAGATATATAGGTGTGTAAGAGAGGTTATAAGGAGAGAAGAAGACTAGCATATTACAATGAGAGATAGAAGAGATAGAGAGGGCTTTAGTGTGAAATATAGCACAAGTGTACCATTACGTGTGAAAATTTCAAAGTGTGTGTTGATGGAGGTGGAAGGAGGGACTGGGAGCCGATATGTCACTAATTGAGGTGGTGGACATGGGTTGGGGTTACAGAGATAGTTGGTGAAGAAAGAAGGAAGATGTTGAGTTATTTATTAAGACAATGGGAGATTACAAATGTGACAAGAGAAAGCTATAGGCATACGGTAAGTCAATTAAATTTTCATGCTAATTATATATATATATATATATATATATATATATATATATATATATATATATATATATATATTACATGTGCAGGATGGTTAAAAGTTGAGAAATATTTTTTATAACATTCACTGAAGTACCATGCAAATGAAGCTAATGACAACATACCTGACCTTGTAAGGTAATATCTTTTTTTGAGGGATTGTAAGGTAATATCTTAATCGCATAAAGTGATCTTAGTTCGTCACATATAATTATTTGTTTATGTATATACATCGTCGATTTACATTGTTGGTGAAACGAGTTTTTAGTTTTTTTTGCAAGCTCTCCTTTCTCTACATGCGAAATATAATATACATAATATGCGCAATCAGATAAAATCTATACATAAAAAATTTGAAATTCATTTTATTTATAGGTGCAATAAAAAAATAAGAGCCCGTGGCAACGCACGGGCGTTCTACTAGTAAGAATAAAAAAGCGAATGTTGCACATGAGGTTGGGTTGCCGAGTTGATAAGTTCAACAGTGCTAAATCCTGAATTATATCGGTTCGAATCCTTCTGGACACACTATTTTGTGGTTTTAAAAATAAAAATAAAAGATGAATGCGCGGGCCCAGTGCAGGAGAGTGTTTGCGCATTAACTGGCAAGCGTCAAATAGGAAACTCGTCCTCCACTCAAGAAAAAAGGAAACTCTCCATGTCCAGCGTTTAGTATATATACGGCAGGGGAAAATTATGACTATCATGTCCATTCTTATGAAGATGTATGGGCTAATCTGAGCGGTCCTTGTGTTTAGGGGGTGCCGAAGCAGAAGTGTTTCCTTCTAATGTTTTATCTGTTTGACAAGAGTTAATTGCACAAAACCAGCACATTGGTGGTTAGGTTTGTAAAAAAACCAATAAATTTTAAGAAAGCCACCGTATTTCTAGTAATCCTTTTCTAGAAAGCACTTATTGTCAGATTTAGTCCGTTTAATCCCTTTCCTGACTAGGACCAGGTGGATCCGGACACTGGCTCGATAGGACCAGGAGGAAGATAGATAGGGACCAAAGGGGTACAAACGGTCATGGAACAAAGTAATGAGCCCGCCCTGCACATGATATGGAAGACGCGGTTAGGCCTTTTGCGCATTGTTTCTGGAATACGATGGTCCCGGATATCTCTCTTATGCTGTTGTCAGGCCGGCGTAAGGCCACTGGTTTTTGTTACAGAAGAGAGGCCCGGACTAACACGGCAACATCCATCCCTGGTTGGTTATGGCATGCACGAAAGGAAAGTGCATAGTACATACACACATTTGCTCTCTTTCATTCTCTTTCTCACGGCTATGGCTTTGCATACCCGGACACTTGCCGTCATGGGCTTTGTCCCTTTGGCACTTGTGTGCAGCTTTGATGAGCTCACACGTTGAACTTAGGGGGTGTTTATTTCCAGGGACTTTTTGGTATAGGGACTAGAAAAAGTCCCTCTTAGAGACTTTTTGACTAAAAAATGTTTTTTGGGACTAAATGAAGAAGACTCTCAAGGTGAGTCTTTTTGGCACTTTTCTAACAATGCTCCTCCCAGCACCCATTGCCTCGCCGCCCCATGGTGTTGTTTGGCTGTAGTTTTTCCTGTATAATAGGGGTAACATGGTCATTTAATAACCTCTAGGGAGGGACTAGGGACTTTTAGTCCCTGGAAACAAACAGAAAGGGACTTTTTAGAGACTAGGGACTTTTTAGTCGGAACTAGAAAAAGTCCTAGGACTTATGAACCAAACAGGGCCTTAGTTTAGTGCGAAGGGGCTTCTTAGAGCGCACACGTTGCATGTAGAGTCGACGCCTCTACTTGGTGGAAGAAAGGCCACACCCCACCATGAACGCGCGGGGCTGCATATGCAGGATGAGGGCAGTGGGTGGCAGGCGAGGTAGCCCTGGGCATGTCCTCGGCCCATGAATTGGGGCCCCCGGACAGGCATGTTCCGCACTTTATTTGACCGTTGTCATGCGCCAAATTAAATTGTGATAACCACACCTCTCATGGTAAACCCAGTTCCGACGGTTCAAGTGATTTGTCGTAGCAGTGCGGTCGAACTTAATCGTTTATAGGAAATTCCTGAAAAACATCATTAAAATTGATCTCCTAAGTTCTTGGTTGCATATGTTTTTTACATTTGTGGGTTATTGTAAAATATGTTTTTCGTGTGCTATTTCTTTTCTCGGCTCCAGTTCGGCTCAGTTGCCCGGTATTTGACTTATGACGCATAGAAGGGCGTGTGCAACAACATTGGTAAATATAGAAAGCATATACAAACTCAATATGAATATAACCACTTTCAAACCATTCATGGAACACATTATTCAAATAGTTTACCTGAATTTTCGGCTGTCTTAGGTACTTCGCTTCTTGGTTGTAGTTGGTCTTTTCAAATAGTTCACTTAACTTCCATTTTATGTTCTAAAAAGTTCACTTAACTTTCGGGCTGCAGTTGATCTTTGCGCCAATGGCGCAACGGGTCATCTAGGTACTTCATAGTCCACTAGAAACCACTACTAAGATAGATATTGGATGAATGATACGCTTTAAAGAAGTCTAAACCATACTGATAATTATGTATACAGAGACACAAGTATATACACAAAAATAAGTACAAATACACTACATGATTTACGCAATCATGAAAATTCAATTCAAACAATTTTTACTATAATGTGAAATTTAAATTTTGCTGATTTTTTATCAATAATATACATCACAACTATATTAAAAATAATAGTAATTATTATTTAAAAATGTTGTTATGTGGATAATTATACCAACTAAGTAATCGAAAAGGATATTAACTAAGAGTCTACTATAATGAAAATAAATTGAAACAAGTATAAAAGTTTTGGATAAATATATTTGTATATTCACTAACTTGTGCAACTTTTGCTTTGTTAACTTGAACTCAACTTTTGCTTTGTTCCTTGCTTGACGCACGCGAAAAGGAAATATTGAGCTCCAGCACTAAGTAGGCACTGCGCTGGCTGCGGGAGATCAAGCTTGGCCCTCCCCCTGCTTCCTCCTGTCCTCCTACGAGGATGATCTATACGCAATCTTTAATAGGCTTGACTTCTTTAGAATCAATTCATGTTAACTATTTCATATCTATAGTCAGTATTTGAACGCGTCTCTAAAGATTTTGGGTTGGTCTCTGAATCTTTTGGGTTGCTGGAGCATCTTCAAGATTTAACTCCAAAGTGCGTCTTCAAGGAACCAGAAAGTAATGGTAAGCTCATTGCTTGCAGTCATTTCCCTGTCCAATTGCAGCTGCTATATGAGTCAGTTTGTGCGCTGTAATCTGATGTATATTATGTTAAACTTTTGTACCAGTACTGATTAATATCTGGTGACTGTTTTGTAGAATTCCGTCAAATGAAGCATATATTTGTAAAATTGTCTTCTTGTGATACTAGTTGACGGTGTCCTGGACTAGGGGGTACTCAACGCTTCGTCTCCCGATTAGTTGGATTGGGCCGAGGACACCCATGGCCGTATACTCATGGGCCAGTCCGGACAGCTGCCGCATACAAGGAAGAATCCACAAGACTTGGCGATCAAGACAAGGACTCCTCCCCCACCGGCGTATTCGGCTAGGACTCTTGTTATCCTAGGCCTCTCGTGCATTATATAAACCGGGGCCAGGCTAGTCGATAGATATATACAACAACAATCATACCATAGGCTAGCTTCTAGGGTTTAGCCTCTCTGATCTCGTGGTAGATCAACTCTTGTACTACCCATATCATCAATATTAATCAAGCAGGAGTAGGGTTTTACCTCCATCGATAGGGCCCGAACCTGGGTAAACATTGTGTCCCTTGCCTCCTGTTACCATTGATCCTAAGACGCACTGCTTGGGACCCCCTACCCGAGATGCGCCGGTTTTGAAGCCGACATTGGTGCTTTCATTGAGAGTTCCGCTGTGTGATCGGCGAAAGGATCAATGGCTCGACTGCAGGTCAACTGCGACATCGGCTTCTTCGTCACCAACTCGACTGGTCACCTTGGTTTGACCGAGGACGAGGCCCTACCTCCGATCGTCATGTTCGTATGAAGGCCCTCATCAACACCAACTCCGATCTATATCGAGATCATGGAGGAGTCATCCATGGAGCTCGGGGGCTCAGCATCAACATTGCCCTTAGGCGACCGTGCTATTTTTCTGGACAGCAAACTTGTATCTGCCGCCACCGCCTCCTCGAGTGTCGCTTAAACGATTACTTCGGTGAAATTATGCGGAATTAAGTCTACAACAACCCTACAAAAATTTCGTCGAGTTCCCACGGAGGAATCTCCGGCAATCTCCGATATACCGGAGCCCTGTTGAATTTGGACGAGAATCCGGACGAGTTTAGGGCGTGGTATCCAGCATCTAGCTCGGATGTCCTTTGGCGGATCCAACCGTTGATTTTCTGCGGAATTCCCATATCTACCACCTGCCAAAAATTCAGCTCGATCCGACCGTCCAAACTCCGGGAACTTCCGATTAGTGCATCACTTTTTGGATCTGTTTTCTGCGCGAGAACGAATCCGACCCGAATTCATCTTCTTTATGAACGGGATCTCGGACATCATTTTTGAAGGAAGTTTTTGTGTGGGGTGCTGTGTTTTATTCTCAAACACATCCCAGTAGTATTAAAAGTATTCTTGCAATACGAACTTCACCATCGCGCCGGTGTCAAACCAGCCCGACAACATCACTCGACAGCGGCCGACCTGCCTTAGACACGTCGTCGCTTTGTTGAGCCGAGCTCAATTTCTTCGGATCATCATCTCGGCCAGCCGAACAATAGTTCGGCATCGCGAAGGATAAATCGTCACCAACATCGCAGCCCCATGGATTACACGGAGCGGGCACACCTGCATCGCCACACGGTCACTTCATCAAGCCGGGATCGACCACGTCACGACCTGCATCGCTGGACCGATGGCTTCATCATCTCTTCATCAACCTACTCCGGAGACTTCGGCGTCGCTGGCCGACCAGCTCCGTCACGTTAGCTCGAACGGACCTGTGAATTCAGGCCTTGCCATGCCTTTACCGCATCACGCCGCCGCCCTGTATCGACATTGACTTCGGCGCCAGTCTAAATTATTTGTCATGCAACGAAATTTTTTATTTTTAATATTATTACTATTATCTCCGGTTTGCACTATTTTTTGTGCACAGGAAAATGATCCAGCCGGACTATTTCCTTTGGGGTCACCTCGGCTGGACAGGGGGCTTCGTCAACATTTCATTACCCCATGCCGGGGACTTCGGCATCACCCTACCGTCCTGATTGACCATGCTATGTCACCACTTCGGAGTGCCGAGCTCTTTGCTCCGCCACCTCGGGACCGGCTCGGGGATGGAAACTTGTCCCGCATCAAGCTCGGACCGCGTCATCAATGCTGAACACATTAACCAGCTAAGTTGTCTTCATGCTCAAAGTTTTAAATTTTTAACTTGTGTTCGGCTCGGCCAAGCATTATACTTTTTTGGAAAAAAGTTGCTTGTAAAAATTTCCTTGTCCGAACTTTGTTTGTGACGCGCAAATTCAAATACCCCGTTTACTTGGGGGCTTCCTTCATGGAGCGTTTTTCTCTTTCATATGGTTATACTTGTACGGCTTCGTTCCTTGTTCGTGTATTATGCCACAATATGCACCATATTGACTTAAGCGATTTGCAAGTTGGGTTGCCTGGCTCCTGTGCTTACCCCTACGTTCCCGATTGTTCGGCTAGGGAGTAAAGGGAGCACCTCTGCGATTGTCACGATCGGGTCAACCGAGCCGGACCTCAGACTGGGTGAAGCCGAAAGCTAGCGCTCTTATTGTTTTCAATCATGATCGGCACACAACGGAACTCATGAGTACAAAAAATCTATTGCACAAGTCTCATAATAACAATGAGCACCGAAGAAAGGTATCGGTGGGGGTACTATTTTCTTCGAAGATGCTTCTTACTCTTGGCAGTAATATAGCATAAGTTTCCTGAGCGCGCTTTGTCTGTTACAACCTTATGACCTGATTGCCTGGTTATTGGAAACACCATCGATATTCTCGACAGATGGAGTACATAACACTTTTCGGTCCTTGATCGAAGAGGGAGAAGCCGACGGTCGGTTAAGACGCGTTTAAAGTTCGGCTGAACATAGATATGATATAAGTACTTCGGTACATGCAATCATTCTTTTACCCAAGTCACTTAGGGGCTCTTAAATTTATATGAGTCGTTTTATGATAAGTGTTATTCTTCTTAGTCGTTGCAAAGTTTTTATTATTTATCACTCCTTTTTTCGACACAAGTGTACAGTCACTAGCCGGGGAACCTAATTTCTCTCTCAAAGCCGCTAGAGTTTAGTTTGCTAAACTGGCCTAGTAAGAAGTAGTCCTCCTTCAGGATAGGAGGTTGAAGCCGTAGGCTGACCCGCTTGAAGTTTTGAGATAGGATGTGTCATGTTAAAGCACGGCAGAAGCACCTTTTTTTTTCTAAAGTCCAATTTTCGATTGGCACCGAACACTTGATCTAGTTCGGACTTTAACCTTTTGAATAACTTTTTTTGGCTTTTCGAGCCCATGGCACTTTTAAACTATTTGTGTGTTTTCAGCACAAGTCTCGCAGTGCAACGCTGGACACCTTTAGAGATTCGGCAAAAACATTCTCGGATATTGCTATATAGGCATCGGTTTCAAATTGTGTCTTCTATCAATAGTTGGGTTGCCTGGCTCTTACGCTTGCCTCCTATGTTCCGCTTTGTTCGGCTAGGTGTGCAAAGGGAGAACCACTGGGATTGTGCTTCCAACTCACATGGTTAAGCACCTCAGTGGAGAAAGCCGAAAACTGACTGTCACAATAAGCGTAAACTGGTCGGCGATCCGATGACGGCGTTAAACGACGGGCCATTCATAACAATGGCCGAAGTGTTTACGGCTTGACCTCGACTGTCGCCGAACGCTACCGGGGGCTATTAACTGGCCTCCCAAACTAAATCATCGATATTTTTCTCTTACATTGGAGCTGACGTTTCATGATCATGCTTAGCATGACAACCCAAAAAAAGGAACCGATAGCGGGACTATTTTCTCTGGAAGACATTTCTTCTGTTAAACAATAATATAACATGTCTCTCCGCGTACCTTTGTTTATAAAACTGTATGGCCAGATTGCCTTGTTTGTTGTAAATCTTTGCCCTTATAAAGGCTTTATAAAGTAGGACAAACACTCCTCGGCTATTGGCCGAGGAGGTGGAAGCCGATGGTCGGTCAACAAAGTTTTGTACAATGTGGATCCAAGCATTAATGACATAAAGTACTTGGATACATAGAGTCATTTCACATAATTTGTGATTTTACTATGGATATTGATCCTTATTTCGGCCTCCCGTGCCCGCATTAAGGTTCGGGGACTACGGGGCTTCGGGCTTATTATTTACAAATATTAAAGGGGCACGTCGATCCCCTGATCTGGTGTTGCCACCCGACCAGTGTCTCGGGGGCTACTGCATTGCCTGTTCTATGCAGAAAATTTTAAGTGCAATACAGTTTCTGAGGAGATTTTGATCCTCAGGTTGGTCGGATGCACCCAACCTGAGTCTCGAGGACTGAGCACGCCGCTTTTTGTGTCCCGAAGTATTCTGCCGAGCTAGGACTTGATCCTCAGACCGATTTTGCAAATCAACCTGAGTCTCAGCGGCTATGGGGATCAGCGGTCTTATGTCATCCTCAGCGGTCTTATGTCATCCTTCATGTGCATCTCGGGTTTTAGACCGATACCCACCTTGAGGGCTACTGGCTATGTATCTCGGTAGAGAATAAATTGCACCAATAAAAAATATTGACAAAAATCGGCCCGCATTCGGGGAGGTGCACCATCTCGGAAGCAGTCCGGCATAAAGCTTGGGCGCTAGTGGCTGGCTCCATAGAGGGCATTTCCGGTGTTAAGCTCGGGTAAACTCCTTCAAACTTCTTTGAACCAAGGTCATTTACGACACCTCGGATACAGTCCGGCGTTGGAGTTCGGATACATAGTCCGGCGTTGGAGCTCGGATACAGTCCGGCGTTGGAGCTCGGATACATAGTCCGGCGTTAGAGCTGGGAAGCAGTCCGGCATTGGTGCTCGGCAGCAAAAGATACCTCGAATGCAGTCCGGCATTGGAGCTCGGACGCAAGAGGACGTTGCCGCCCAGGAAAAACTTCAAACCCGAGGTGTGGCATGAAAATAACAAGGCATTTGATAAAGGCCGGAAACTTAAAGGGGCTCCTCGGATACACGACATGTAAACTCATCGAATGCATTTCGGCGATCCTCAAGATAGAAGATGAGAAGATTTTTTGAACCAGTTTTCAAGACCGGCAACCGAAGATGAAGAACAGTTCGGAAGAATCGAGGAGCGTCCCTAACTTGAAGACCGGTTCAGGGGGCTACTGACGGTGTCCTGGACTAGGGGGTACTCAACGCGTCGTCTCCCGATCAGTTGGATTGGGCTGAGGACCCCCATGGCTGTATACTCATGGGCCAGTCCGGACAGCTGCTGCATACAAGGAAGAATCCACAAGACTTGGTGATCAAGACAAGGACTCCTCCCCCACCGACGTATTCGGCTAGGACTCTTGTTATCCTAGGCCTCTGGTGCATTATATAATCCGGGGTCAGGCTAGTCGATAGATATATACAACAACAATCATACCATAGGCTAGCTTCTAGGGTTAAGCCTCTCTGATCTCGTGGTAGATCAACTCTTGTACTACCCATATCATCAATATTAATCAAGCAGGATTAGGGTTTTACCTCCATCGAGAGGGCCCGAACCTGGGTAAACATTGTGTCCCTTGCCTCTTGTTACCATTGATCCTAAGACGCACTGCTTGGGACCCCCTACCCGAGATCCGCCGGTTTTGACACCGACACTAGTGTTGGGAGGTTTCGTCAAAGATGTTTTGCTATAATCCTCACAACTCCACAGCATCTCGACTAAAAATTATTGCTGATGTCCTACTCCACGCTTGAGGAAGATGCTTTTCTGTAATCAACTCTTGTTTTCTATCTCATATTGCTAGTCAGTACTTGAGTGTTGTTTGGGGTCAGTAACTTGAATTTGATACTCCATCTGTCCCATTATATAATGACATGTTTCTACACTACAGTAGTGTTAAAAATGATCTCAAATTATTGAACGGATGAAGTACTTAAGTGAAGCATACATTTACAAAAAGCCTCTTTTCATTCAAGTGTTAGTAGATTTTCCTTCAGATTATCTGAAAACAGTATCTCATTAGCTGGGAATGCAGCTAATAATGCACTCAGTTAACAGCTGAATTTGTTGCTTGTGTTATTTCTTTTCTCTGTCTGTTTGTAAAATATGAGTACCAGATGCAGCAAATCTGTGAATCAATAAGTTTACTGTAATCCAATATTTTGTATGTTATATTTCTAAAGGAGAACCCAAGTATTGTTAGCTTTTCTAAAAAAATCATAGTGAAGTAAAATAGACATTCAGAATAGAAATTAACTTCTTGTGATCCAATTTTACAATATGTTCCTTAAAACTGTCCCTCTTTATTCCTTGCAGCTCCATATTTGGAAACATCTCATTAGCTTTCTTCTCTGTTTTGCTTGGCAGGTGTTCTAGCTAGTAGCTTGCTTAAATGGCCCGGCCCAAAAAGAACTTAAGGTTCTTCATATATCTTGTTTCATTGTTTTTATTTCAAATTGTTGAATGTGTGTGTAACACCTGCTAACATTTGTTGTATATTTGTTTCCTAGTATCTCAAAGAAAATGCACACAATGCAACGGAATCTGCAAAGTCTTTGGCTAGGGAAAAAGTGGTGCATTTGGTGCAGTCATCATATGAAGTAATCTAAAATTAAGATTGTGTCTTTGTTTTTTAAAATTCCTGACGTTATTGCACTCGCATATGATCAGGACATACATGTATTTCCATACGGGTACGAAAGAACAAAGGTACCTCCTGATTGGGTGACTGCTCCAACTGGATTGAATCGACAAAAGTTTATCAAAGATTATCTTTCAAATGACTTTCTTCCAGCAAATGCAACTAAAGAGCTATTTGATAGTTTGGTTGGTTATATCATTTCTGTTTGGTTACAACCTATTGTTACTTCTGATAGTTCCACATGTTTTGCATCTATCCTTATGACTATTATTCTTTACTTTGAAGAATACATATCATATCATACATGTGTGGGATGCCAGGAAGAAAGGACGTTTCTTGGAGTTTCTCTGACAGAACTGTTCTGGTTACTTTTTGGCTTGGAGAGTGTATGCGCTTCTAGATTTGTTCAAATCTGCAAAATGGTGCTACTTTTTTTATGAACCTGCTATTGTGTTAGATTTGGGACATATTTGGACATTCGAGCGGTCTGAACAACATTCAACATATTCTGCTGTGTAAGTCTAGATTTTTGTTTGTTTGAATCCTTTAGATATACTTTCTTTCATGTGCTATATTCTAAATAGTGTTGGGTTTGGCTGCAGGGAAGAGACCAAATTGGTTAAGGTCACAAGTTTTCCTTCATGGTCACATACCTTCCTACTTGTGTGTCAACCAAAAAAATAGGATTTACATTCTAACCTATACTTTCACCATCAACTACTGACAGCTGTTACTGTGCCCCTTGAGATCAAACCATTTCCAATCAAAAAACCATATACAGCTCTGTCTACCTGGGCTGGGCAATACATGCAAGCTTTTAACCAAACAAGACCAGAGGAAAACAATCAAACATCATGATCAGCCAATGCCCTTGCATCATGTTGCCTGGTATGAAGTCAAAGCAATTCACTTTTCCTCAGTAATTGGCTGAAGACAATGTTTCATTGGATTACTTACTACAATCTGGTCACAGTTTGTCATAAATCAAAACATTATTCATGTTGTAATTTTCAGAAAGCCAAAGGAGACCATGGGAATCTGACTAATACAATGTCTTGGTCACTCATTGTGGAAAAACAACACTGTTGTGACAAGGCAACCATTGGTTTGTTGAAGTATTTTTAGTGAACATACCTTACCCATGATGCTGGGTTGTCGGCTCAGTCCAACCCATTCAAAGTATCAGATCGTGTGTACCTGAACCAGAACACCAACATTTCAGTTAAGAGATGCACCTGTAACAAACTAGCATTTGATGCTCAGACAACATGATGAGGTGTTGCAGCAACAGATAGAAATGGTTTACTAAAGTTCAAAAGACGACCAGGTCAAATATCATGAAATTTCAATGAGCTGAACACTGTTAGCACCATACACATAGTACTTGGCAAGTAAACTAGCCATTCTGTCAACATAAAGGCAATAAATATTCGAAATAGTGATTTGTGTATTAATCAAAGACTTGTTCCGCTAGTGGTACTTGCAACAGAAAGCCCAGTTTCTACCAATGAAGCAAAAGAACAAGAGAAACTAAATTTTATTGTCAAGTAGGAATTATCCCATGTAGCAATTAGTAGTATGTTGATCAGGCACTATAGGTTATCCCTTCATGATTTTGGATGCATCACATTAATATTTTTAATGTTATCATGTTACAATTGATAAGGTGAGATTCAAAGGAACTGTATCAAACCAAGCAAACCCAGAAGCACTCAGACTATGTTTGGTTAAACCTCTGCTGGAGAGGATTGGGGTGGTTTGGACGGGATTGAGGTGGATTTTAGCTTATTGAGGATTGAATCCTCACCAATCCACTCCAATCCTCTTCAAAACTCATGCAACCCAACAAGCACTCAGCTATTTTAATATGCACAAATCTTTTAGAACAAGATTTTTTTCTTGAAAAATGCATATCAGAAAGGTATAAGCTATGAAAAAGGAATATGAAGTCATCAAGTGTGTTTAAATGTCTCACCAAACCAATTGCAGATCAAGATGTCCAAGATAATACTATCCCACCAACACATTAAAGTTTGGCAATATATGTCAGAACTTAAGCTGCAAAAGATGATAATAAGCACACTTCATTGTCAAAGACGGCAATACGGATACAAAAAACATAACTTCTCCCAAACAGGACGACCAGATCTCACCTCCATTAGCTCGAAGTCACCTCCATTAGCTCGAAGTCAATCAACAAGACCCAAAGGACAGGGTGATTCCGTATCATTACAGCCTTGCAAGGGAGGATACCAAGACCTTCAATTTATCAACCTGCAAAATTTACCACAATGTATTTGTTATTACAATGCATGCCTTTTTTCAACAAGTGAACATTATAAGAAGCGTTCATGCTGAGTGTCTATCAAGTCAATATCAGAAGTCTAAGCTGAACAAAACGGTACATGGAAGCTGACTCCACCATGATCTCAAGCACAATGGTGACTCGTCACTTGTACCCACAAAATATGCATGAAACCTTAGCCCAAAAAATCAACTTCTATGGCCACCGTGTCCAAGTGTCTAACAAGGGTAGTAGTGCATAGGATACAACTATTCAATGGCGAGATGTAAGGAACACATGAAAACATATCCCATGAATCATCAGTTCAATTCTTTCAGTGACAAAGTCTACAAATGAAGTTCCAGGAACAAAAAGGAAGTAGAAGTATGTATGCATAAAATTTGCAGCGCATAGCACTGAAAGATATTCCTATTAGTGATCTAAAGTATTATGGGAAAGGTATCATTCAGTCATTTTGCAAGAAGTTTCAAATGTGAAAATTTCCAGCTTAAAAATGATATTCATAAAGCTACATGAATACATGCCTTCTGGAAATGAACACGTTGATTGATCTTTTCTTCTGCTCTTCAGTATTATACAATCTTACAATAAGGCATCATATAACATGAGCAATAGTCAATACTAGAATAACACCTAGTACCCGTATTCCACAAGCCTCTTTTGCAGAATCAAGGGAAGCTTAATCTATATTGTGTACTCCAGTGCCCGGCGACGAGGTCGCAATAGATTACACAAACAGACAATCACCCATGTCGTAAGTCCTAACATAGGTTTATGTTCCAACAAGGATTAACAAGTGTGGTAATGAAATTGATTAAGCTACAGGACAAGTCCAGCATGCACGAGGGTTTGTGTAACAGGGCTGCTCCCAAACTGAAGAACAGAGGAGCTGGAAAGAAGAAAATAAACACATTCCCGCAAAATTTGGGGCCACCTGCTCTGGTCCTCATGCATTGGTACTGATTTATCCACGCTATTCAACTTTTGCTCTTACCGGCTCCTATAACATTGTAGTCTATACAAAGATGACGTAATAACCATACAACTAGCAATTTTACTTTTACACGAGTCATTGGCAAAACCCAGACAAGTAAATGAAAGCCTCAACCGCCGGCTGAATGCTTAATAGAACAATTTTCCTACAGTGCAACTAGCATGGCTCATAGGAAAAGCATTAATCATCAGCCCCTGTTGACAATCACCATTGTCCAGCTCATCACGATAAATTAAGGTAAATACTAAGTATAAATTTAGATATTGACCATTTGAACTATTGGGTAACAATGGAAAGCCATACAGGGGTGGACTAAAACCGCCACTCTCTAGTCGTTTTACTTTTACATGTGG
Source organism: Triticum dicoccoides (assembly GCF_002162155.2). Taxonomy (NCBI): domain Eukaryota; kingdom Viridiplantae; phylum Streptophyta; class Magnoliopsida; order Poales; family Poaceae; genus Triticum; species Triticum dicoccoides. The sequence goes on along the minus strand of NC_041383.1, from coordinate 823,152,835 downwards.
CATCAGGCAACCCAGACACATAAATGAAAACCTGGTCTGGAGGCTGAACACTTACTTAACAGAACATTTCCCTACCGTGCCACTAGCATTTCTCGTAGAAAACATTAAGCATACGATTAGCTGTGTTGCACGTGACATGGCCAACCCATAATAATAAATGAAAACCTCAACAACAGGCTTAACGCAGTGCAAGTAACATTAATCGTCAGCACCCTGTTGACAATGAACTATTTAGGCAACAATAGAAAGCCATATAGGGGTGAACTAAAACTAGGGATGGCAATGGGTAGGGTATGGGCGGGTACAACCTCCTTCTACCCAAACTCATACCCATAGAAACTTTCTAAAACCGCCACTCAGACATAGCATCGGCCAGCCCAGACAAATAAGTGAAAACCTGGAGAGGAGGCGGAACGCTTAATTAATACAACATTTTCCTGCAATCCAACTAGCCTCGTTCCACGTGGCATCAGCCAATCAAGAAAAATAAATGAATCAAAATTCCGGACGAAAAGACTGAATCAAAATTTGGACTTTTTTAAAGGAAAAATGAGCGAATTTTGGACGAAAAACGACGAAAATTCTACCAAAAATTGAAATCCTGCAGCAAAGGAAACAAATCAGAATCTTACAGAATCAAAACTACCAATTGATTGCTTGCACCCATGATTCGATTCAGTTGAAGCAAAATCCAATCACGAACTCGATAAATACCAGGAATCACACAGTACTTACTACTCATCATGTATCAAGCTGCTCACTCCTGGTCTCGTTCTGGCCGCCAGCAGCGCACGGACGCTGCACGCCAGTCCTATGGCCGACGATCAAGGTATGGCCATATTTGCACTCCTCGCTGCACAAAGCTGCCGGACAGAAGCATATGCAACGGCCAGCTAGCGCCCTATGGCCGAGGCCATGCGCTCAGGAGGCAGCGGCGCCTGCACATCTGGGTCGGGAGCAAGGAAGGCGCCGCCGCTAGAAGAGATATGGGGAATTTGATGACGTTTAGGGTTAGGAGCTTTATTCACGCCCTTTACTTCACCGGACGGGCTATCCAGCCTGGGCCGGACACAGGAATGGGCTAAAAAAATCGAATAGGGCCGAAAAATTAGGCCTGCTAACATATCTACAGGGCCTGAATGAAACAGACAAATTTCGCCAGAATTTAGTTTTTTCCGGACGAAATCCTAAACGCCAGCGCCAACCACATGCGCGCACTCACACATAGCGACAACCAGCGACCACGCTGACCAACACGGTATGTACGCTGGCCGGCATGCTGCATGGCTGCACCGGCTGGCCTAATGACATGGTACTGCTCATGCAGTAATCAATTTTTTTACTTTGTTTCAACTAGGCACTATAAATGCTGATAACTTGCGTGTTATTAATGTGAATGAAACAAATTGCTCAAACAAAAGCAAGACATGCTTTTGGGAAAGCTGGGCCCATCTTTTGCATGCATATAACTATCTAGCCTCAAAACAGGGGAAAATCATCCAAATTTAACTGACACATCATCTCCTTGGTATGCAGGCTTGAGCTTGGCAGTTGAGGAAAAAGGACAGGAGAGATATGCTCTCCTCGTTCGCTGCCTGTCCACCTCCCTTCGCCCAGATCCACCTCCTCCGGGCCATGGCTGAGTTTCAGCGACGCGGCCAAGAACAATACATTTGTTCCGAGAGGGAACTCAAGGACGACAGGGGCCATGTGGGGTCGCTGACCTTGGATGCCAACCACCAAAGCACACATGGAATCTGGTGATGGGTGGCCACACTGGAGCTGGAGCCGTGCTGTGGTATTTGTTTCATCGTTCAATTTTGTTTCAGAGGCACCAAATTAATTGTAGATGCAGTCAAACTTTCAATTTTGTATGTTATTGTTTGGCTTCCTATCCCAGCAATCATGTTAATTCAAAAAAATTAATGATCCATCATTTGGTACCTTTGCTGTAAAGAACCATTGAAAATTTGTGGAGTTTAAGAAGAGAAGTCACACATTGCATAACGTCGAAGATATTTTGTTTCAAGAACGAGAACATTTTTATTCTTCCCAGTTGGGTATCTAGATGAAGAAAGTTGGAGTGATATATGCTGGTTAGTGGAGCAAGAAGATGTCGACGCTTGTTGGGTTGTGGTGTAGGTTGGGTTATGGACTTAAAATGCATAAGACTTGCACTTGTCGTCGTTGTGACTAACGAATTGCTTATTGCCTCTAGGTATGAACATATCGGATCCTTCTCTTCTCTGGATCCATTGATTTATGTGCATATAGACGAGAGAAGTCAACATAAAGCACTTCAAAAATCATGGTCGAAGGAAGAAGATTGATTTTGTGGTACAAAACGTTTGGGTGTGTTTCATTAAAACATGTCATTTGATGCGCTTGATCCTTCCAAAGCTTTATTATGTTTGACATGTAATATGGAATCACTATAATACATAGCACACATGATTGATTGAGATGAGATTTCAACATCTTCTCACTCGGTTGGTCCTTATGCAACCATGAAAAATACAATAATTCCGAGGACCTTGTCTCGATTATATATTTGGCTCTCAATTGCACGTGTGAAGAAAGGATGTGGAAATTGTACCTAACCTCTAGTAGGATTTGGGTGAGATTTTTAGCGAGCCACTGGCTGAAGTTCTTTTGCAATGACGGTGAGGATTTGGATAATCTCGGCAGGTGTGGACCAACCGGTGTACTCCTGGTTGGCGATGTTGTGTAGTGGCAAAAGGGTGTATTCCTAGACAGGGGCATCATCTGATGGCAATGGGGTGCGGCAACGTACAAGAAAAGTTAAAGTGGGTGGGTGAAAAACCCGAAATGGGAGTATCCAAAAAAGATTCGGTACTGGGTGGCAGGTTACGTGGGGAGGCCGGACGAAGACAGAGCAGGACGGGAGGATGAACGGAATGGAAAGCTTGACGTTTATGATAGGTTGAAGTGCAACCAGTGCTATCTTTTAATTGCTTGCAACAACAATCTATGTTATAGCTCTTCTCATACATCCTTCTATATTCATCTTAGTGTCAATTTGACTTGTTTTCTGAATAAGTTATAATGCATACAAGAATAAGGATTAAAACTTCTGCCATAGTGCCCATGCCGAGTGGATTAAAAAGTTTACCCTGTGAAGTCATTTTTGTTTATTGTACAGAGTATAACCATTAATTTGTCTGCTCTAGAGTAGTGGATTAAATGAGCCAAGATTAAGTTCCAAAAGTTCTCTCAGCCTGTGTGATGCTGAAGATTTTCCTTTAATGTATATAAGCTTCTAGGACATACTATAGCAGCCAAATTTTAACACTAAGAAAAATAAAGCTGGGCCAGAATTAAGTTTTCA
>NC_041383.1:823148593-823149352 GCF_002162155.2 Triticum dicoccoides | reverse complement strand
TATATCTGTGTGTGTGTGTGTGTGTGCGCGCGCGCGCGTGTGTGTGTGTGTAGATATATATTGCTTGTGCAGGATGGTTAAAAGTTGAGAAATATTTTTGTATAACTTTGCTGAAGTACCATGAAAATGAAGCTAATGACAACATACCTGACCTTGTAAGGTAATATCTTTTTTTTGAGGGATTGTAAGGTAATATCTTAATCGCATAAATTGATCTTAGTTCGTCACATATAATTATTTGTTTATGTATATACATCATCGAGTTACATTGTTGGTGAAACGGGTTTTTAGTTTTTTTGCAGGCTATCTTTTCACTACATGCGAAATATAATATACATTATATGCGCAATCAGATAAAATATGTACACAAATTTTTTGAAATTCATTTTATTTATAGGTGCAATAAAGAAATAAAAGGCCGTGGCAACGCCCGGGCATTCTACTAGTAAGCATAAAAAAACAAATGTTGCATATGAGGTTAGGTTGCTGAGTTGATAAGTTCAGCAGTGTTAAATCCTGAAGTATGTCGGATCGAATCCTTCTAGACACACTTTTTTGTTGTTTTAAAAAATACAAAATAAAAGATGAATGTGCCGGCCCAATGCAGGAGAGTGTTTGCGCATTAACTGGCAAGCGTCAAATAGGAAACTCGTCCTCTACTCCAAAAAAAGGGAATCTTGTCAATGTCCAGCGTTTAGTATATGGCGGGGAAGAATATGACTATCATGTTCATTCTTATGAAGAGGTATTGGCTAATCT
>NC_041383.1:823140994-823148493 GCF_002162155.2 Triticum dicoccoides | reverse complement strand
AAAACCACCACATTGATGGTTAGGTTTGTAAAAAAACCACTGTCTCCCTAAATTTTAAGAAAGCCACGTATTTCTAGTATTCCTTTTCCAGAAAGCACTTATTGTCAGATTTAGTCCGTTTAATCGGTTTCCTGGCTAGGACCAGGCGGCTCCAGACACTGGCTCGATAGGACCAGGAGGAAGATAAATAGGGACCAATGGGATACAACCGGTCATGGAGCAAAGTAATGAACCCGCCCTGCACATGATGTGGAAGACGCGGTTAGGCCTTTTGCGCATTGTTTCTGGGATACGATGGTCTCGGATACCTCTCTTGTGATGTTGTGAGGCCGGCGTAAGCCCACTGGTTTTTGTTACAGAAGAGAGGCCCCGACTAACACGGCAACCTCCATCCCTGGTTGGTTATGGCATGCACGAAAGGAAAGTGCATAGTACATACACACACTTGCGCTCGTTGTCGGTGACCAAGCTCTCTTTCATTCTCTTTCTCACGGCTATGGCTTTGCCTACCCGGACACTTGTCGTCATGGGGTTTGTCCCGTTGGCACTTGTGTGGCGCTTTGAGGAGCTCGCACGTTGAACTTAGTCTGGTGCGAAGGGGCTTCTTAGAGCGCACCCGTCGCATGCAGAGTCGACGCCTCTACTTGGTGGAAGAAACACGCCACACCATGAACGCACGGGGCTGCATATGCAGGATGAGGGCAGTGGGTGGCAGGCAAGTTGCCCTGGGCATGTCCTCGGCCCACGAATTAGGCCCCCCAGATAGGCATGTTCCGCTCTTTATTTGACCGTTGTTCATGCGCCAAATTAAATTGTGATAACCACACCTCTCAGGGTAAACCTAGTTCCGATGGTTCAAGTCATTTCTCGTAGGGCTGCGGTCGAACTTAGTCGCTTATTGGCAATTCCTGAAAAACATCATTAAAACTGATCTCCAAGTTCTTGGTTGCATATGTTTTTGCATTTGTGGATAATTGTAAAATATGTTATTCATGGTCTGTTTCTTTTCTTGGCTCTAGTTCGGCTCAGTTGCCCGGTATTTGACCTATGATGCATAGAAGGGCATGTGCAACATCATTCGTAAATATACAAAGCAGATATAAATTCAATATGAATATAACCAATTTCAAACCATTCATGAAAAACATCATTCAAATAGTTTACCTGATTTTTCAGTTGTATTAGGTACTTCGCTTCTTGGTTGTAGTTGGTCTCTTCAAATAGTTCACTTAACTTCCATTTATGTTTGAAATAGTTCACTAAATTTTCAGGCTGCAGTTGATCTTTGCGCCAACGAAGCAATGGGTCATCTAGGTACTTCATAGTCCACTAGAAACCACTATCAAGATAGATATTGGATAAATCATACGCTTCAAAGAAATCTAAACCATACTGATATTTAAGTATATAGAGACACCTGTATATACACAAAAATAAGTACAAATACACTACATGGTTTACGCAATCATCAAAATTCAATTGAAACAATTTTTACTATAATGTGAAATATAAATGTTTCTGATTTTTTTATCAATAATATACATCACAACTATATTAAAAATAATATTAATTATTATTTAACAATGTTGTAATGTGGATAATTATACCAACTAATTAATCGAAAATGATATTCACTAACAATCTAATATAATAAAAATAAATTGAAACAAGTATAAAACTTTTGTATAAATATATTTGTATAAATTGTGCAACTTTTGCTTTGTTAACTTGAACTCAACCTGGATGTCCTTATGATGTCCAACAATGTCTTGGCAGCACTCCTGAGCCATCTTACTGTAACTTTGGATCTACTTTCTCAATTATTTTTGGTATCAATACAATTGGATAAGAAGAATGTATGATAAAGGCTGGAAGATAACAATAACCTAAAAACAGAAGGTCCTCCGGAATCTAGAGTATTAACAGAGTAGCGCGATACAACTGATATGTAGAATTAGGCAGTAATATTAGTAGTGAAATAAGAATATGGTTATATCTCACATACAGAAAAATATATGAGAATCTGTTACGGGTGAACTGAAATATATCTGTAAAACAGTTATATGATTTATCATTCCCATATCTGAAAAGAGGAGCTTACCCATCTTCTTCTTCCCAGCAACTCTGGAGGACTGCCAATCCAGCACCCTGCAAATGAACAGATCACATATCAAATTGAATCTGAAATGAATGAACATGACAGCGAAAAGGAAAATTCAGGTTGCGTCAGTCATACCTCTTGATAGATGTCCAGCTGCTGTAAGAGGCAGCGCCCTTTGGATCTAGAGCCCAGCTGAAACGGGAAAACAGATTGGATCTCAGGTCAGAAGGTGAGCTGGAAAGAAGAAAATAAACACATTCCCGCAAAATCTGGGGCCACCTGCTCTGGTCCTCGTGCATTGGTACTGATTTATCCACGCTATTCAACTTTTGCTCTTACCGGCTCCTATAACATTGTAGTCTATACAAGGATGGCATAATAACCATACTACTAGCCATTTTACTCTTACACGAGGCATTGGCAAAACCCAGAGAAGTAAATGAAAGCCACAACCGCTGGCTGAATGCTTGATAGAACAATTTTCCTGCAGTGCAACTAGCATGGCTCATAGGAAAAACATTAATCGTCAGCCCCTGTTGACAATCACCACTGTCCAACTCATCGCGATAAAATAAGGTAAATTCTAAATCTAAATTTAGATATTGACCATTTGAACTATTGGGTAACAATGGAAAGCCATACAGGGGTGGACTAAAATAGCCACTCTCTAGTCGTTTTACTTTTACATGTGGCATCAGGCAACCCAGACACAAATGAAAACCTGGTCTGGAGGCTGAACACTTAATTAACAGAACATTTCCCTACAGTGCAACTAGCATTGCTCGTAGAAAACATTAAGCATACGATTAGCTGTGTTGCACGTGACATGGCCAACCCATACAAATAAATGAAAATCTCAACGACAAGCTTAACGCAGTGCAAGTAGCATGGCTCATAAACATTAATCGTCAGCACCCTGTTGACAATGAACTATTTAGGCAACAATAGAAAGCCATACAGGGGTGAACTAAAACCGCCACTCAGACATGGCATCAGCCAGCCCAGACAAATAAGTGAAAACTTGAATAGGAGGCTGAACGCTTAATTAATAGCACATTTCCCTGCAATCCAACTAGCCGCGTTCCACATGGCATCAGCCAACCAAGACAAATAAATGAATCAAAATTCCGGACGAAAAGACTGAATCAAAATTTGGATTTTTGAAGGAAAAATGAGCGAATTTTGGACAAAAAACGACGAATCTTACAGAATCAAAACTACCAATTGATCGCTTGCACCCATGATTCGATTCAGTTGAAGCAAAATCCAATCACGAACTCGATAAATACCAGGAATCACAGTACTTACTACTCATCATTTATCAAGCTGCTCACTCCTGGTCTCGTTCTGGCCGCCAGCAGCGCACGGACGCCGCACGCCAGTCCTATGGCCGACGATCGAGGTATGGCCATATTTGCACTCCTCGCTGCACAAAGTTGCCGGACAGAAGCATATGCAACGGCCAGCTAGCGCCCTGTGGCTGAGGCCATGCGCTCAGAGGCGGCGGCGCGTGCACATCTGGGTCGGGAGCAAGGAAGGCGCCGCCGCTAGAAGAGATATGGGGAATTTGATGACGTTTAGGGTTAGGAGCTTTATTCACGCCTTTTACTTCACCGGACGGGTTATCCAGCCTGGGCCGGACACTGGAATGGGCTAAAAAAATCGAATAGGGCCGAAAAATTAGGCCTGCTAACATATCTACAGGGCCTGAGCGAAACAGACGAATTTCGCCAGAATTTAGTTTTTTTCGGACCAAATCCAAAACGCCAGCGCCAACCACATGCGCGCACTCACACACAACGACAACCAGCGACCACGCTCACCAACACGGTATGTACGCTGGCCGGCATGCTGCATGGCTGGACCGGCTGGCCTAATGACATGGTACTGCTCATGCAGTAATCAATTTTTTTACTTTGTTTCAACTAGGCACTATAAATGCTGATAACTTGCGTGTTATTAATGTGAATGAAACAAATTGCTCACACAAAAGCAAGACATGCTTTTGGGAAAGCTGGGCCCATCTTTTGCATGCATATAACTATCTAGCCTCAAAACAGGGGGAAAATCATCCAAATTTAACTGACACATCATCTCCTTGGTATGCAGGCTTGAGCTTGGCAGTTGAGGAAAAAGGACAGGAGAGATATGCTCTCCTCGTTCGCTGCCTGTCCACCTCCCTTCGCCCAGATCCACCTCCTCCGGGCCATGGCTGAGTTTCAGCGACGCGGCCAAGAACAATACATTTGTTCTGAGAGGGAACTCAAGGACGACAGGGGGCATGTGGGGTCGCTGACCTTGGATGCCAACCACCAAAGCACACATGGAATCTGGTGATGTGTGGCCACACTGGAGCTGGAGCCGTGCTGTGGTATTTGTTTCATCGTTCAATTTTGTTTCAGAGGCACAAAATTAATTGTAGATGCAGTCAAACTTTCAATTTTGTATGTTATTGTTTGGCTTCCTATCCCAGCTATCATATTAATTCAAAAAAATTAGTGATCCATCATTTGGTACCTTTGCTGTAAAGAACCATTGAAAATTTGTGGAGTTTAAGAAGAGAAGTCACACATTGCATAACGTTGAAGATATTTTGTTACAAGAACGAGAACATTTTTATTCTTCCCAGTTGGGTATCTAGATGAAGAAAGTTGGAGTGATATATGCTGGTTAGTGGAGCAAGAAGATGTCGACGCTTGTTGGGTTGTGGTGTAGGTTGGGTTATGGACTTAAAATGCATAAGCCTTTGCACTTGTCGTCGTTGTGACTAACGAATTGCTTATTGCCTCTAGGTATGAACATATCGGATCCTTCTCTTCTCTGGATCCATTGATTTATGTGCATATAGACGAGAGAAGTCAACATAAAGCACTTCAAAAATCATGGTCGAAGGAAGAAGATTGATTTTGTGGTACAAAACGTTTGGGTGTGTTTCATTAAAACATGTCATTTGATGCGCTTGATCCTTCCAAAGCTTTATTATGTTTGACATGTAATATGGAATCACTATAGTACATAGCACACATGATTGATTGAGATGACATTTCAACATCTTCTCACTCGGTTGGTCCTTATGCAACCATGAAAAATACAATAATTCCGAGGACCTTGTCTGGATTATATATTTGGCTCTCAATTGCACGTGTGAAGAAAGGACGTGGAAATTGTACCTAACCTCTTGTAGGATTTGGGTGAGATTTTTAGCGAGCCACTGGCTGAAGTTCTTTTGCAATGACGGTGAGGATTTGGATAATCTCGGCAGGTGTGGACCAACCGGTGTACTCCTGGTTGGCGATGTTGTCTAGTGGCAAAAGGGTGTATTCCTAGACAGGGGCATCATCTGATGGCAATGGGGTGCGGCAACGTACAAGAAAAGTTAAAGTGGGAGGGTGAAAAACCCGAAATGGGAGTATCCAAAAAAGATTCGGTACTGGGTGGCAGGTTACGTGGGGAGGCCGGACGAAGACAGAGCAGGACGGGAGGATGAACGGAATGGAAACCTTGACGTTTATGATAGGTTGAAGTGCAACCAGTGCTATCTTTTAATTGCTTGCAACAACAATCTATGTTATAGCTCTTCTCATACATCCTTCTATATTCATCTTAGTGTCAATTTGACTTGTTTTCTGAATAAGTTATAATGCATACAAGAATAAGGATTAGAACTTCTGCCATAGTGCCCATGCCGAGTGGATTAAAAAGTTTACCCTGTGAAGTCATTTTTGTTTATTGTACAGAGTATAACCATTAATTTGTCTGCTCTAGAGTAGTAGATTAAATGAGCCAAGATTAAGTTCCAAAACTTCTCTCAGCCTGTGTGATGCTGAAGATTTTCCTTTAATGTATATAAGCTTCTAGGACATACTATAGCAGCCAAATTTTAACACTAAGAAAAATAAAGCTGGGCCAGAATTAAGTTTTCAGTTATGGGGGGAGAGAGAGAGAGAGAGAGAGAGAGACGTTGGGAGAGAGATGGGAAGGGAGAGCTTTGGGGAGGGAGAGATATGGAGGGTGGTGCACCGGGGGAGCGAAAGACAGATATATTGGGGTGAAAGAGAGGTTGTAAGGAGAGAAGAAGACTAGCATATTACAATGAGAGAGAGAAGAGATAGAGAGGGCTTTAGTGTGAAATATAGAACAAGTGCGCCATTACGTGTGAAAATTTCAAAGTGTGTGTTGATGGAGGTGGAAGGAGGGACTGGGAGCCGATATGTCACTAATTGAGGTGGTGGACATGGGTTGGGGTTATAGAGATAGTGGTGAAGAAAGAAGGAAGATGTTGAGTTATTTATTAAGACAATAGTAGACTACAAATGTGACAAGAGAAAGCTATAGACACGCGGTAACTCGATAAATTTTCATGCTAACTAACTAACTAAAACGGTGTACGATATGTAGTAAAACGGTGTACGATAGGGTAACGCTATTGTAAGCGTGAGTGTATAATAGCTTATTCTACACCCCGTAGTAACGCTATATTCAAAATCTACTAAAACGGTGTACGATATGTATTAATTCGGAAAATAATTTTTTTATCACCCAAGTTTGTAATTTACTACATTTTTACAAAAAATACTATATTTTACTTAGTGCGTTACTATATGTTGTATGTACCATTACTGGAGTGCTATTCTACACTCACGCTTAGTTTAGCGTTACTATATATATATATAGATATATATTGCTTGTGCAGGATGGTTAAAAGTTGAGAAATATTTTTGTATAACATTTGCTGAAGTACCATGAAAATGAAGCTAATGACAACATACCTGACCTTGTAAGGTAATATCTTTTTTTTGAGGGATTGTAAGGTAATATCTTAATCGCATAAATTGATCTTAGTTCGTCACATATAATTATTTGTTTATGTATATACATCATCGAGTTACATTGTTGGTGAAACGGGTTTTTAGTTTTTTTGCAGGCTATCTTTTCACTACATGCGAAATATAATATACGTTATATGCGCAATCAGATAAAATATGTACACAAATTTTTTGAAACTCATTTTATTTATAGGTGTAATAAAGAAATAAAAGGCCGTGGCAACGCCCGGGCATTCTACTAGTAAGCATAAAAAAACAAATGTTGCATATGAGGTTAGGTTGCCAAGTTGATAAGTTCAGCAGTGTTAAATCCTGAAGTATGTCGGATCGAATCCTTCTAGACACACTTTTTTGTTGTTTTAAAAATACAAAATAAAAGATGAATGTGCCGGCCCAATGCAGGAGAGTGTTTGCGCATTAACTGGCAAGCGTCAAATAGGAAACTCGTCCTCTACTCAAGAAAAAGGGAATCTTGTCAATGTCCAGCGTTTAGTATATGGCGGGGAAGAATATGACTATCATGTCCATTCTTATGAAGAGGTATGGGCTAATCTGAGCCGTCCTTGTGATTA
>NC_041383.1:823130679-823140832 GCF_002162155.2 Triticum dicoccoides | reverse complement strand
ATGGTTAGGTTTGTAAAAAAAACACCGTCTCCCTAAATTTTAAGAAAGCCACGTATTTCTAGTATTCCTTTTCCAGAAAGCACTTATTGTTAGATTTAGTCCGTTTAATCGCTTTCCTGGCTAGGACCAGGCGGCTCCGGACACTGGCTCGATAGGACCAGGAGGAAGATAGATAGGGACCAATGGGATACAACCGGTCATGGAGCAAAGTAATGAACCCGCCCGGCACATGATGTGGAAGACGCGGTTAGGCCTTTTGCGCATTGTTTTAGGAATACGATGGTCTCGGATACCTCTCTTGTGATGTTGTGAGGCCGGCGTAAGCCCACTGGTTTTTGTTACAGAAGAGAGGCCCCAACTAACATGGCAACCTCCATCCTTGGTTGGTTATGGCATGCACGAAAGGAAAGTGCATAGTACATACACACACTTGCGCTCGTTGTCGGTGACCAAGCTCTCTTTCATTCTCTTTCTCACGGCTATGGCTTTGCCTACCCGGACACTTGTCGTCATGGGCTTTGTCCCGTTGGCACTTGTGTGGCGCTTTGATGAGCTCGCACGTTGAACTTAGTCTGGTGCGAAGGGGCTTCTTAGAGCGCACCCGTCGCATGCAGAGTCAACGCCTCTACTTGGTGGAAGAAACACGCCGCACCATGAACGCACGGGGCTGCATATGCAGGATGAGGGCAGTGGGTGGCAGGCAAGGTTGCCCTGGGCATGTCCTCGGCCCACGAATTAGGCCCCCCAGATAGGCATGTTCCGCTCTTTATTTGACCGTTGTCATGCGCCAAATTAAATTGTGATAACCACACCTCTCAGGGTAAACCTAGTTCCGATGGTTCAAGTCATTTCTCGTAGGGCTGCGGTCGAACTTAATCGCTTATTGGCAATTCCTGAAAAACATCATTAAAATTGATCTCCATGTTCTTGGTTGCATATGTTTTTGAATTTGTGGATAATTGTAAAATATGTTATTCATGGTCTGTTTCTTTTCTTGGCTCTAGTTCGGCTCAGTTGCCCGGTATTTGACCTATGATGCATAGAAGGGCATGTGCAACATCATTCGTAAATATACAAAGCAGATACAAATTCAATATGAATCTAACCAATTTCAAACCATTCATGAAAAACATAATTCAAATAGTTTACCTGATTTTTCAGTTGTATTAGGTACTTCGCTTCTTGGTTGTAGTTGGTCTCTTCAAATAGTTCACTTAACTTCCATTTATGTTTGAAATAGTTCACTAAATTTTCAGGCTGCAGTTGATCTTTGCGCCAATGGCGCAATGGGTCATCTAGGTACTTCATAGTCCACTAGAAACCACTATCAAGACAGATATTGGATAAATCATACGCTTCAAAGAAATCTAAACCATACTGATATTTAAGTATATAGAGACACATGTATATACACAAAAATAAGTACAAATACACTACATGGTTTACGCAATCATCAAAATTCAATTGAAACAATTTTTACTATAATGTGAAATTTAAATGTTGCTGATTTTTTTATCAATAATATACATCACAACTATATTAAAAATAATATTAATTATTATTTAACAATGTTGTAATGTGGATAATTATACCAACTAAGTAATCCAAAATGATATTCACTAACTGTCTAATATAATAAAAATAAATTGAAACAAGTATAAAACTTTTGTATAAATATATTTGTATATTAACTAAATTGTGCAACTTTTGATTTGTTAACTTGAACTCAACCTGGATGTCCTTATGATGTCCAACAATGTCTTGGCAGCACTCCTGAGCCATCTTACTGTAACTTTGGATCTACTTTTTCAGTTCCACATATATATCTGGTCTCGCAACCTTTAATGATCGTGCAATTTCTGTTTTTTTAAATCATGAGCCTGAGCAAAAGCGTCACTTTGCAAGAGTAGTTCCAGTGGCGAGCACGACCATCGAAGATCGATCCAACTTGTTCACAATGTACTTTTTTCTGGTTGTGATGGTTTCACTCATCGATCTTTGAAGAGGTCAATCCTCAGACACTCACCAAAAACAAAGAAATAGAAGTGCAAGACTACCACAGTTTCAGCGTCACGATGGTTGTTAGGGTAAACATGATCATCATCAGCAACATCATGATCATCATCGGCAGCACCATGATCATCATCAATAGCAGCAACATCTTGATCACCAACAGCAGCAACATCTTGATCATCATTAGCAGTATCGACATGTTGCTCACAAATCACAGAGAGAGCAAGCAAAATCCTAGATCCATAAAGAGAAACTAAGCAGTCACTTGTAAAGAAAAACCAAAAACAATCAAGATCCATGTGGACACACAATTCAATAAATGTAAAAATAAAGAACCATTGTACTTATGGAACACTATATCTTGCTTGGTATTGAGTCCTTTTAAATTCGAAAATCCCTTTTAGATGTTTAACAAAGCCAGGTTCATCACAGAAATAACACTAGTACAACTCATTTTCATCCCATCAAAACACACTGGAGTGACAACAACACCATTGTAGGACAACTTTTTCGTCACCACACATTCCCTTGAACTTGACAACAAAAGTGGAGGCAAAGACGATGTGTATCGGTCAATCTGCCCGTACAGATTTTCTAGCTCCTCTATTGTAGGCATTGAACTTAGCCGGTCATGGATTAGATTGCATGATTTAGTAACCCATAGAGGAGCTTCGCGAGCAATCGGATTTGTGTGTTCATATTTGTAGCCATATGGGAAGGTTGGGATGTCTTAAAAGTACATTCCAATTAGGTTCAGGAACAAAACAAGAGAAATACGTATTTCAGAAACAAGAACTACAAAAAGTATAGAACATACATGGCGAGTTCTCTGGATCATTGCCTCGACTTTTGCAATGGCATGTTCCCTTTATTTTTTCTTGCATTTCTCTGCCTGATCTTGAAAATGCTGTCAATCAGAGGTAAAATAATTTTTTCTTAACCTAACACTAATAGCAAAAGAAATAGTTAAACTCGAGATTGGTTTTGGTTACCTCAGAGTTGCTTTTGCCTCCTGTCATTTTGCACTTGCACCCAACCAAAATTCAAACTACACACAAACAAGTTACATGGTAAAGCATAGGTTCTAGAATTCATCCCTTCACTAACATATTCAATTAGTACCTAACTAGTATGTTATGAAATTCAAAGTTAGTAGGAGAAATTTAAGCATATAGTATCTTGAATATAAGAAAGTAGCTGCTAGCAAAGAGAATATGTCGCCTTCAACATCTAATTTTGTTTGCTTCAGGGTAAACATGGAAGGGCTAGTTATCTACTTCCTTTTGCTGAATTGCAAATTCTTTCCATGGGAAGGGAGGGAAACAGGCTAGGTCAAGAACAAAATCTCTAGGATTTGAAAGAAGATCCATCAAAAATACAATTATGCTGACCAATAGATAGGATAACTTACCTTGTGCTTGAGGCTGACCCGGGAAGCTTCATGGGAAGGAAAATGAGGCATGAGCTTGAACCCAATGCAGGAGACAAAGTAACCATACAACTCAGTACTCCAATTTCCAAAATAACAGTGTATTAGAAACGGATCTTACACCCAATACTATGTAATTATTACAAGTGACGTTATGACTAGAACTTACAGAAAACATGAAAAAAGTTATTACAATGATCTTACAGTGCTTACAGCCTGTTGGGGGAAACCAGTCAGTTATCTCCAAAAAAACACTCTAGATACAAAACTCCTGTAAAAGTTAGAACATGAAATCAACAGAAATCCGGTGATAAAGAAAAATCAGCAATCTGAAACTGGCACATAAATAAAAACTGAAATCAATCCCGAGGGATGGTTTTGTGTCTGCACTTCCAACAAAATCAAACAACGAGGGGAAACAAACCATTCACTGCCTATATAACGACAAAAGGAAATCTAGCACTACAACCATCCACTGTCCAATTCAAGTGTGTAGATTAAACATTAGCTACTCCTAACTAGTGTGTTTGGAAGAAGATTTAAAACTTTTGCATATCCAAAGTTAACAGGAGTGATTTAAGCATACAAGTAGCTGCTAACTGAAGAAAATATGTCACCTTGAAATACTATCTTCAGATGTTTTGCAGTAAACAGAGAGGGAGGTTGCTAAGCTACTTCAACATGCTGAAATGGGGATTGGTTCCTGTGGAAGGGAATGAAACAGGATAGGTCAGTAATACACTCCCTTGTAATCAAAAGAAGATCCATCCAAACCACAAAGATGCAGATCAATGGACGGGAGAACTCCAATGCAGAGCTCCAATGCAGGACGAGTATCCTGGTGGTTCCACAGGGAGACAAAGGAGGCGTTGTAAAATTCCAGCCCTAATGCAGGGGACACCAGAAGAGAGTCACCCCAAAACACAAATCCGCATAATGCAGACCAAAAGCGAGGGGACATCTCACCTACTGCTTGGCGTTGAGCAAACAAGACGGAGCCGCTCCCACCGTCGCTGTCGAGGGGATGCCACCAAGCTCCAGGACCTCCTCTAGCGGAAACGATGGCGGCTTGCTCCTGCGGGTTGGTGGGAGGCAAGCAGCTAGGTCACTATTTCGCGTGGTGAATGGACAATGGACTAGGCCAGAATGGAAGATGGGTGGACTCATGCCACATACCTGGGCTATCTTTCCCAGGCGGGCCAGAACCGATTAGGTCCAGCAGCATGAAAGCATGCACGTTTGCTTGAATTACTAATTGTTTCTTTCTCATTTTTCATTTCATGCAAGCAAAGACTGTATCAGGACGCTTCGTTTATGGTCGTCTCTACAATGTGTGGAGAATCACGACCTCTTTACGGAGGTCTGTTCACGATTGGAGGCCACGGCAAGGGATTCTTTTACCCAACATGGGTGGCAGCATGTTCTCAGGATTAGCCCCCATACGTCTTAGGCGTTATACAGACACTAGATGTTTCTTAGTATTTCGCCATTTTTGGTTTTTTGTTCTGTATGTGGACTTCTTTTAGGTGTGTGCCTTAGTATGTAAAGGCCGGGTGTAATGCTTAAACATTTTAAGTAATAAAGTGTCACTTATTGAAAAAATAGCTCAGACATGCCTGGAAGGAGCCAGCAGGCAAAAATCATGTCAGCATCACTCGCTCTCCCCAATCATTTTTCCCGAAAAGGCTGCATCGGAAAGCATTTTTCCCCAGCCGTGATGAACATGACAACGAAAAGGAAAATTCAGGTTGTCTTCAGCAGTCCAGCCATACTACTACTACACAATACCTCTAGATAGATGTCGAGCTGCTATGAGAGGAAGCGTCTTCTGGATCCAGAGCTCCACTCGCCCAGCTGAAACGGGAAAACAGATTTAGTCTCAGATCGGAAGACGAGGAGGAGGATGACAGTCCACATTTCTTCAGTAGTAGGAGTACAAGTTACTGAATCGGTTGCTTGTCCCGCATGAGTTCAGACACATCTTTCTTATGGGATATGGGATATCTTGACACTCAGCTCACACAACGGAGGTTATCACTACTAGGGAAAAGCCAAGCAGTAGCGCGGGTTATATGCTTATAGTAGCACGGGTAGCCGCGCTACTAATACGGCGCTACAACTAATGCTTATCGGTAACGCGGTCTGACCAACGCTACTACTAACTAGGGATAGCAGCAGCGTTTGTCTGAAATAGGCGCTGCTAATAATAGCTGCATCGCCCTTATGATAAGAGCCTACAGCTAAGAGCTCGCTGATGCTAATGCCATACCCCGCGCTAATGTTATTAGTTTTTAATTTTTTTTTGCTCCACATTTTGTGCTGCTAAATTTTGTTTTGGGCTTTATATAATAATGTCTAGCATATCATACACATAAAAATGTAATCATGGCATATACATAGCGATACAAGCTGGTCATCGTCCTAATCATCATCCAACAGGAAGTGGTCTCTCGTCATCATTTCCAAAATAGCCATACAAGTCTCGAATACTTGCAACTACATCGCCATCCCTCTAAACAATGATATACGCGAGAAGAACGATCACTATGAGTGAGAGCAGAACTATGCAGTACATGAGGCGGCGGTTACAAGTCCTCACTCGCGCTAACGTGAACCTCAAGTAACTAGCTTTTTATTATTGTATGCTTTTGAAGCCTTTATGGCTGGCGCCCGAGACCCCATTCACTTGCACCTGACACTCAGGCCACTCGTTGTACACCCCCGAAACCTTCCCTTTATACACGACATAGCACTGCCACCTCGCCATCAAGAAGCTAGGTACCTGTTAGAGATGCATCTTCATCAAGAGAATGTACAATCATATGCAACAAAATATACTAGAGCAACACGAAAAAGAAAGGGTTAGCAAATGGATGGAACATACAGTACGCAAACTAATTAACTAGAGGTACGCAGGTCATCATACGGAAACTAACAAAGTAGCATTACGCAAGTTCGGCAGGGACCGTGGACATCACAAAATTTCATCGCTACAGAAAGTATAAAAGTTCAACCAACACATATCATCATCATCGGCATCGTAAATCACTAGAAGTTCCATCCTTCCATATCATCGAGGATGGACCCTAGCATCTTGAACGGTGTGAGTTCATGACGTTGCATGCCTATGCGAGTTGGAACATTAGCTCGCGATATAGGGCCGTGGTGGAACATCCCCTTCTCATAGACGACTTCTTTCATGATGATCATCACAATGTCTCTGGATGCGAAAGAAATCATCTCTAAGTTTATAATCTGCTTCTCCATGAGATTCTATCCACCTGTGGATATGATCATCATTTCTGTTTGTGATGCGAAGCTTTTGGTGATCCATGCTGAACTAAATCGTGAGATGGAGGATGTAGAATCAATCTTTCTTGCTTGGTTTTTGGACATGGATGCAGTAGAAGTTAGTTTTATGCGCGAAACCCATCTTCTTGTTCCTTTGTTTCCTGATCTGCACATGGCCACCCCTAAAGCTGAAGCCTTGGAGAGCATCATCTAGAATATTCATTATGCGGGTGTAGTCCTTCTTCTCGTAGTTTCTGGTAGGGTCCAAATACACGGCGTGGGAGACTCGCGGGTAAAGAACGATAAGGACGGCGCGCCCGTTGCTGCGGGGAAAAAGACACCTCAAATTATTGTCCATATGAGTGAGAAGGAATGATTGAAATGTACGAAAGGGTTGTCCGGAAATGACTTACTTTGGATGATAAGGCAGGAGGACATTTTCCTGCTCCTTATTATGTACCATGAAGTTTTGGCGGTACTCCCTTGTAGTTTCATGCTCAGAGTCGCCGAGACTCAAGAAGGACTCATGCATGTAATATGGATCCGCCACATAGATTTGCGAGACTTCTTCTCTCTTCATGACGGAGCTCATATGTAGCGCAAAAAGGCGGACGAATGTAAAATCGAGTCGCCTTGTCAGAAACATCTCGAAGATATAGTCAAACCATAGGAAGAACACCTCTGCTAGCCGTGTGTGACGCCCTCGATTCAATCGTACACTAATCATGCACGCAAATGTGTACGATCAAGATCAAGGACTCACGGGAAGATATCACAACACAACTCTAAAACATAAATAAGTCATACAAGCATCATAATACAAGCCAGGGGCCTCGAGGGCTCGAATACAGGTGCTCGATCATAGACGAGTCAGCGGAAGCAACAATATCTGAGTACAGACATAAGTTAAACAAGTTTGCCTTAAGAAGGCTAGCACAAACTGGGATACAGATCGAAAGAGGAGCAGGCCTCCTGCCTGGGATCCTCCTAGCTACTCCTTGTCGTCGTCAGCGGGCTGCACGTAGTAGTAGGCACCTCCGGTGTAGTAGTCGTCATCGACGGTGGCGTCTGGCTCCTGGGCCCCATCGTCTGGTCGCAGCAATCGAGTAGAGATAGGGGGAAAAAAGGGAGCAACAATGCAACCATGAGTACTCATCCAAAGTACTCGCAAGCAAGGAGCTACACTACATATGCATGGATATATGTGTAAAGGGCCATATCAGTGGACTGAACTGCAGAATGCCAGAATAAGAGGGGGATAGCTAGTCTTATCGAAGACTACGCTTCTGGCAGCCTCCGTCTTGCAACATGTAGGAGAGGGTAGGTTGAAGTCCTCCAAGTAACATCACATAGCAATAATCCTACCCGGCGATCCCCTTCTCATATCCCTGAGAGAGAGCGACCACCGGTTGTATCTGGCACTTGGAAGGGTGTGTTTTATTAAGTATCCGGTTCTACTTGTCATAAGGTCAAGGTACAACTCCAAGTCGTCCTGTTACCGAAGTTCACGGCTATTCGAATAGATTAACTTCCCTGCAGGGGTGCACCAACTTACCCAACACGCTTGATCCCATTTGGCCGGACACACTTTCCTGGGTCATGCCCGGCCGCGGAAGATCAACACGTCGCAGCCCCACCTAGGCACAACAGAGAGGCCAGCACGCCGGTCTAAACCTAAGCGCGCAGGGGTCTGGGCCCATCGCCCTGAGCACACCTGCATGTTGCGTGGGCGGCCGAAAGCAGACATAACCTAGAGGCGTTCCAGTCCAATTCGGCGCGTGCCGCTCAGTCGCTGACGTCACGAAGTGCTTCGGCTGATACCACGACGCCGGAATACCCATAACTACTCCCACGTAGATGGTTAGTGCGTATAGGCTCGTAGCCAACTCAGATCAAATACCAAGATCTCGTTAAGCGTGTTAAGTATCCGCGAACGCCGAACAGGTCCAGGCCCACCTCTCTCCTAGGCGGTCTCAACCTGCCCTGTCGCTCCGCCACAAAGATCCACTCGCGGGTGCTCCACCAGCCGACCCGACTTTAGTCTCCACATGTATCATGTATAAGTATATAGTATATACCCGTGATCACCTCCCAAGTGATCACGGCCCGATAGTATAGCACAGCAGACGGACAAGAATGTAGGGCCACAGATGGAAATACTAGCATCCTATACTAAGCACATAGGATTGCAGGTAAAGGTAACAACAGTAGTAACAAGGACATGCTATGCATCAGGATAGGTATAACAGAAAGCAGTAACATGCTACACTACTCTAATGCAAGCAGTATAGAGTAGAATAGGCAATATCTGGTGATCAAGGGGGGGGGGCTTGCCTGGTTGCTCTGGCAAGGGAGAGGGGTCGTCAACACCGTAGTCGAACCGGGCAGCAGCAGCGTCGGTCTCGTAGTCTACCGGAGAGGAGAGGGGGAAGAAACAATGAATAACATGTAAACAGATGCATATTGATGCATTACATGACAAGTAACGATGCTAGGCGTGCCCTAAAGTGGTATGAGGTGGTACCGGTTAAGGGGGGAAACATCCGGGGAGGTATTCCCGGTGTTTCGTGATTTCGGGCAGCGGAGCCGGAGGGGGAAAGTTACGGTTTCGATAGATTAGGGGTGTGTGGCGGACGAACGGACTATGTATCCGAATTCGTCACGTCGTTCTGAGCAACTTTCATGTTGAAAATATTTTAATCCGAGTTACGGATTAAAAGATATGATTTTCTAAAGATTTTATTAATTTCTGAAATTTAATTAATTATTTAATTAATTCGAAAATGGATTTATGACGTCAGCATGACGTCATGCTGGCGTTAGCAGTCAGCGTTGACCGTTGACCTGGTCAACCTGACATGTGGGTCCCGTGGGACCCACCTGTCATACACTGTTATGTTTAATTAGGATTTAGTTTAATCCTAGTTACAGTTTAATTAAAATTAACTAGTTAATTAAACCGGATTAATTAACTTAATTAATTAATAGTTAATTTGTTAAACCATTTTTATTTTTATTAATTATATTTATTTTAATTTGCTTATTCATTCGGGACCCACATGTCATAGACACAGGGGGCGGCCACGTCAGCGTTGACCGGTTCAACAGGCCGGCCGGGCCCTTGGGGGCCCACGGGTCAGTGACCCACGGGGTGGCCCCAGGCCGGCCACGTCGGCGAGCGGCGTTGACGCGCCGGCGGCGACCTCCAGGACGGCGGCGCGGCACGTGACCTCGCCGGAAACGCGCCACAGGGCACGGCTGAGGTTGTCTGGGGGCTCTACGGGACGGGCGCGGTGCGCCGCGTCCGATGGTGGCCGTGGTTGGCGCGGGCGTGACCGGAGTTGAGCGCATCGAGCTCATCGGCGGCGAGGCGCTTCGGGCGGGGTACGGGAACGGGGGTATGGGGCGCAGGGGGCGTAG
>NC_041383.1:823121096-823130325 GCF_002162155.2 Triticum dicoccoides | reverse complement strand
GTCTATGCAGAGGGCTCGGGGACGGTCGGGGAGGACCGGCGGGGAGGAGGTCGAGGCGGCGGCCGTCCGGCGATGTGGTCCCGGCGTCGGGGTCGACGGGATCGGGGCCGATCCCGATCCGGATCGGTGAGGGAGGAGAAGGGGATCGAGGGGGAGTGGGGGGAGGCGTCGGCTAGGATTTCGCCGCCCGGGGGGTTATGGGAGTGAGGGGGGCCAGTCGTCTGGGCCGGTTGGCCCAGTTGGCCAGAGGGTTTCCCCCCCTGTAGTTATTAGGTTTATTTTCCTTTTCTTATTTTCCCTTTTCTGTTTTAATTCATTTTAAAATATTCAGACACTTTATAAAAATGTGTGCACCCCACCATAATTAACCTTGTAATATTTGACAACCCCCGAACATTTTAGTTTGATTTTTTTGAAAACTTTTATTGCCATCATAATTTTGAATTGAATTTCGAAACCGTTTTGATTTAACCCGAGATTAACTACAGTGACAGAGGTGACGTGGCATCATTAGTGGGGATTACTGTAGCTTAATTACCCGGGTGTTACAAATCTCCTCCACTACAAGAAATCTCGTCCCGAGATTTAGGAGGTAGAAGGAAAGAGTGCGGGGTATTCATCACGAAGACGATCCTCGCGTTCCCAGGTGGCCTCGTCTTCAGAGTGATTTGACCACTGGACTTTGAGGAACTTGATCGCCTTCTGACGTGTGCGGCGTTCGGCTTGGTCGAGAATGCGGACCGGATGCTCTTTATAGGAGAGGTCCTGTTGCAATTCGAGCACTTCATGATCCACTGCTCGGATTGGGTCCTTGAAGCAGCGTCGGAGTTGTGACACGTGGAACACATCGTGAACCTGAGAAAGGTTCGACGGAAGCTCCAGTTGATATGCCACTTTTCCACGCCTTTCCAGAATAGTGAATGGGCCAATATAGCGAGGAGCTAGCTTGCCCTTGATCCCGAAGTGGTGAGCACCCTTCATTGGTGTAACGCGAAGATAGGCCTTTTCGCCAGGTTGATAGACCATGTCTTTATGATGACGGTCATAATTACTCTTTTGACGTGACTGAGCAGTCTTGAGATTCTCGCGAATAATGCGGACTTGTTCTTCGGCATGTTGGATAATATCCGGACCGAAGAGTGGACGTTCCCCAGTTTCTGACCAGTTCAGAGGGGTTCGGCACTTTCGTCCATATAACACTTCGAAGGGGGCCATCTTCAGACTAGCTTGATAGCTATTATTATAAGAGAACTCAGCATACGGGAGAGATTCCTCCCATTTCTTGCCGAAGGAAATAACACTAGCTCGAAGCATGTCTTCGAGAACTTGGTTGACACGTTCAACTTGCCCTTGTGACTGCGGATGAAACGCAGTACTGAAAGATAAGTGAGTCCCCATAGCTTCTTGGAAACTTGCCCAGAATCTTGAAGTGAATAAGCTGCCACGGTCCGAACTAATAACCAGTGGAATACCGTGAAGCGAAACAATTCTGGACATATAGAGCGTTGCAAGTTGACTAGCAGTGATTGTTTCTTTGACCGCCAGAAAATGTGCAACTTTAGAAAGTCGGTCAATGACGACAAGAATAGCATCATTACCTTTCTGCGATTTGGGAAATCCAGTGACGAAGTCCATTTCAACATGGTCCCATTTCCATTCAGGAATAGAGATAGGTTGCAGAGTTCCAGCAGGCCTTTGATGTTCTGCTTTGATACGACGGCAAACGTCACACTCAGCAACATAGCGAGCAATGTCTTGCTTCATATTAGACCACCAGAATCTCTGACGGATGTCTTGGTACATCTTTGTACTACCAGGATGGATACATAGAGGCGTATCATGAGCTTCTTTCATAACCTCCTGAGTCATATTCAGGTTTTCCTTCTTACACGGCACCACTAGGCGGCCTTTGAAGTACAAGGCGCCATCATCGGCCATAGTGAAGAAGGAGGGCTTTCCTTCTTTGAGGTCGCGCTTAATCTTGTGGACTTCAGAGTCATATCCCTACATTGTCTTGATGGAGCTCGCGAGATCGGGTTCGACAGCCAGGGTATAGTGGGAACCCTGGGAAACAACACGGAGATTCATCTTGCGAGACTCCTCAGGAGGGGGAGCGAGTGCACCCGGAGGAACAATATGGAGGTTCAGCCTTCTGAATTCTTCAACGAGTGAGGGTTGAACTTTGTGAACCTAGAGGTGGTTGCAGTAAGACTTGCGGCTCAAGGCATCAGCCATTACATTGGCCTTGCCTGGTGTATAGGAAATACCCAAGTCAAAGTCTGCAACAGTCTCCATCCATCTCTGCTGACGGAGGTTCAGGTCTGGCTGAGTGAACAGATACTTCAGACTTTGGTGGTCGGTGAAGATCTCGCAACGATTACCGAGAAGGTAATGTCGCCACTGTTTTAGCGCATGAATGACAGCAGCAAGTTCGAGGTCGTGAACTGGGTAGTTCTCTTCGTGAGGGCGCAATTGCCGAGAGGCATAAGTAACCACTTTGCGCTCTTGCATTAGGACACAGCCTAATCCTTGACGGGAAGCGTCGCAGTAAATGACGAAGTCCTTCTTAGTATCAGGAGGAGCTAGCACTGGGGCAGAAGTCAACTTGTCCTTGAGTGCCTGGAAACTTTCCTGACATTTATCCGTCCATTGGAACTTGACGCCCTTATGCAACAGATTAGTCAGAGGCCTGGCAATCTTGGAGAAGTTCTCGACGAATCGACGGCAATAGCTGGCGAGACCGAGAAAACTTCTGACTTGCTTGACATTCTTCGGAGGAGTCCAATCAAGAATAGCTTGAACTCGTTCAGGGTTGACGGCAATACCATCCTTAGAGATGACATGCCCGAGATAGGTTACTTCGGGAAGCCAGAATTCACATTTGGAGAACTTGGCATAAAGCTGATGCTCTCGTAGCTTTTCCAGCACAAGACGAAGATGCTCAGCATGTTCTTCTTCATTCTTGGAAAATATCAGGATATCATCCAGATAAACCACGACGAACTTGTCGAGGTAATCCATGAATATATAGTTCATCAGTCGAGAGAAGGTGGTTGGAGCATTGGTTAAGCCGAAAGACATGACGGTGTACTCGTATGAACCATAACGAGTCACGAATGCGGTCTTTGGGATATCCTCCTCACGAACACGGATCTGGTGGTAACCCAACCTCAAGTCGAGTTTAGAGAACACTGATGAACCAGCCAGTTGATCATACAGATCATTGATCCGAGGAAGAGGATACTTATTCTGAATGGTAGCTTGGTTTATAGGACGGTAGTCTTGGACCAATCGGTTTGTCCCATCCTTCTTCTTGACAAAGAGAGAAGGTGCTCCCCAAGGAGAGCAACTTGGGCGAATGAAACCACTGCGAAGAGACTTGTCGATTTCCTCCTTAAGCTCAACGAGTTCATGCGGCGGCATCTTGTAGGGTCGCTTGGCTATAGGAGTGGTGCCTGGTTTCAAGTCGATGACGAATTCGACAGCTCTAGCAGGGGGAATCCGTGGAAGTTCTTCAGGAAAGACGTCGAGGAATTCCCGCATGACAGGAATGTTTTCAATACCCTCGAGTGGTGCAGCGTTCAATGCATTCAATGCATAGAGCCTTGCCTCAGCATTTTGCACCAGATGAGCTTGGTAAGTGACTATTTCATCGGAAGGGTGTAGCAGATGGACGGTCTTAGTGGCGCAAACTATAGAAGCAGTATGCGCCTTTAACCAATTCATTCCCAGAATGAGGTCAATGCTACAAGACTTCAGTACGATGGGTCAGACAAGGAATTCCAGTCCTTCGATTTCAACGGGGACGTCGTTGCAAATCATGGAGGTTCGACATTGGCCCGCAGGGGTGTGTACTAATAGTGAAGCATTCATGTCTTCACATTTAATGTCGTGCAAGCATGCAAAATCTTCTGACATGAATGAATGTGATGCACCTGTATCAAATAAAACGCATGTTGGTACTGAATTTACGAGGAGTGTACCCATCACAGTAGCAGGCTGGTCTTGAGCTTCGTTTAGATCAACGAGGTTGGCATGAACTCGACCATAAGGCTTGGCATTGCTGTTGCGGGGCTGGTTGCTTCCACGGCCAGTTTGCTGGAAGGGCCAGCTGATTCTGGTTCTGGTTGCATTCTCCAGCACGGTGCCCTGGTTGTCCACACCTGAAGCACAAACCATTATTGGGGGTGGGAACAGGAGCTTGGGGTGGTGGAGCTGGAAGCTTTGGCTGCTTAGTTGAAGTAGGCAGACGAGGTGCAGCACAGCTCTGCCTTGGAGCAGGTGCATTCGGCTGGTACATGCTGTTGGGAATCCATATCTTACGCTTGTGCGAGGTCGGGCCCGAAGATGAGCCCGTGTCACGGTTGCGCCTGTTAGAGCTCTGGTATTCCTGCAGACCAGTTTCGACATTGATAGCTTTGTTCACCAAGGTGGCGAAATCAGCAAAGTCGTGCACTAGAAGTGCGAGCTTGATGTCAGCTTGAAGGCCATCACAGAACTTCTCTTGTCTGCGTGCATCAGTCGCAATATCCTCTTCAGCATAGCGAGACAAGTCCAGGAACTCACGCTGATAAGCTTCAACAGTCTTGTTGCCTTGGGTGAGGTTGCGGAACTCACGCTTCTTCCGGTCCATGACTCCTTGAGGGATGAAGCGGGCACGGAAAGCAGCTTGGAAGTCTGTCCAGGTGATGAGTGTTCCAACTGGTAGAGTACGCCTGTGGCTATCCCACCATTGAGCTGCGGGTCCCTTCAGGAAGAAGGAAGCAAAAGTGACATAGCTGGCAGGGGCTACATCAGCAGACTCCGTCTCATAGGTGATGTCACGGAGCCAGTCATCAGCATCCAGCGGCTGGGTTGAGCTGCGGTACACGCTTGGGTTGAGGCATATGAAATCCTGCAGAGTTGTTGTGTTTGGCTGCTGGTTCATATTGGGGCGAGGAAACTGAGCCATCATGTTCTCCATGAACTGGCGATTCATCTCAAGCTGTTGGATCATACCAGCCATGTACTCAGGCGGTGGTGGGAAGTTGCCACCACGACCACGACCAGCTGGTCTAACCATCCTGCTAATATATAATAGGGGTAGTTCAGCATTTGAGAAATTATGCAAAGGACAAGAATCATTCATGATGAAACATGCATAATGGAAGCAGCACGATAGAAACCACATAGTAGTCGGCATATCTTACAAAAGGGGTCATGCATAGACTTCGGTACACAGAGTTCAGTACATAGACTAAGACATCATAGGCGGCACGCAGGCTCGCGGCGAATGCATCTAACACTAACAAGCAAGCCTACATCAGTCCCACGCGGTACTGCGGAGGTAGCTATAGCCTGAAAGCTGGTAGTGCGGCAGCGGATAGTCCTCCACATCAGTGACCTGGGGGCCGCGGATACTCTGATGCAGAACCCAACGCCAAAGTGGCAGAAGAGGACCAAGTGCAGGAGAGTAGCCTCCCACATCTGGCCAACCGACACCCTGGGGCATCACGGTCCTGGCTGGGTAGATCGCAGATCGCGGCAGCTCTCTGGATCGGACAAAGGGGTGCAACAGCGTCAGAGCACGGTAAAGGTGCTGACGGTTGATGTACAACTCGTGGCGAAGAGCTCGGTTAGCTCGATCCAGCCCATCAGCATGCAGAAAAAAGTTCTGATGGTAGAAGGGCTCTCTGGTGACAGTGGAGTCGGCAGCAGTGTAGTAACCCTCCTCACCAACATCAGACGCGATAGCAATGTGCCTGAAGGGGGAGGTGTCCAACTCCCGATACTCTCCACGAAGACGTGTCAGAGCAGCATAAGCAGCATCGTGGACTCCCATATCGATAGTCACCGCAACACCATGTGCGGTGTGCAGCACAGTAGTGGAGTCATACTCCCGAGAGTAGAGGTGGACGATGGCTCGGTACTGCTCCTGGTTAAAGTCCTGGTACTCCTCAAAGACGGTGTACTCAGGGTGCCAGCAATAACCCAGATGGGTCATCATCTCTGCTAGCACCGCAAGTGATCCCGAGGCACCAATGGCCGTCGTGTGGCGCACGACCTGCCTCGTGGGTTCCATCTGAAAACAAAGATGTTTCAAAAGGAGTCAAATGACAGTGTGGAAATTGATCAAAATACAATTCCAAGGAATAACTATGGCTTTATCCAACTTTGGGGTGAATGTGGTCACGGGATCCTAGTGTTAGTTAGTAAATTCGTTTAACCCGAGTAGAAGAGAGTTCAGAGTCCCAGAGTAAAGGTCGAGGAGTAAAAGATCCTAGTACCACCCGATGGCGACGTGGGCCCGTAAGGCACACAGCCAAGTTAGTAAAAGTTTTTGCAATGTCTAGACTCGACTTCGGCCAAGGAGTGTGGAAGGGGGATTCCTATAGGCAGTCGGCTCTGATACCAACTTGTGACGCCCTGGATTCAATCGTACACTAATCATGCACGCAAATGTGTACGATCAAGATCAAGGACTCACGGGAAGATATCACAACACAACTCTAAAACATAAATAAGTCACACAAGCATCATAATACAAGCCAGGGGCCTCGAGGGCTCGAATACAGGTGCTCGATCATAGACGAGTCAGCGGAAGCAATAATATCTGAGTACAGACATAAGTTAAACAAGTTTGCCTTAAGAAGGCTAGCACAAACTGGGATACAGATCGAAAGAGGAGCAGGCCTCCTGCCTGGGATCCTCCTAGCTACTCCTGGTCGTCGTCAGCGGGCTGCACGTAGTAGTAGGCACCTCCGGTGTATTAGTCGTCATCGACGGTGGCGTCTGGCTCCTGGGCCCCATCGTCTGGTCGCAGCAATCGAGTAGAGATAGGGGAAAAAGGGGGCAACAATGCAACCGTGAGTACTCATCCAAAGTACTCGCAAGCAAGGAGCTACACTACATATGCTTGGATATATGTGTAAAGGGCCATATCAGTGGACTGAACTGCGGAATGCCAGAATAAGAGGGGGATAGCTAGTCTTATCGAAGACTACGCTTCTGGCAGCCTCCGTCTTGCAACATGTAGAAGAGGGTAGGTTGAAGTCCTCCAAGTAACATCACATAGCAATAATCCTACCCGGCGATCCCCTTCTCATATCCCTGAGAGAGAGCGACCACCGGTTGTATCTGGCACTTGGAAGGGTGTGTTTTATTAAGTATCCGGTTCTAGTTGTCACAAGGTAAAGGTACAACTCCAAGTCGTCCTGTTATCGAAGATCACGGCTATTCGAATAGATTAACTTCCCTGCAGGGGTGCACCAACTTACCCAACACGCTTGATCCCATTTGGCCGGACACACTTTCCTGGGTCATGCCCGGCCGCGGAAGATCAACACGTCGCAGCCCCACCTAGGCACAACAGAGAGGCCAGCACGCCGGTCTAAACCTAAGCGCGCAGGGGTCTGGGCCCATCGCCCTGAGCACACCTGCACGTTGCGTGGGCGGCCGAAAGCAGACCTAGCCTAGTGGCGTTCCAGTCCAATTCGGCGCGCGCCCCTCAATCGCTGACGTCACGAAGTGCTTCGGCTGATACCACGACGCCGGGATACCCATAACTACTCCCACGTAGATGGTTAGTGCGTATAGGCTCGTAGCCAACTCAGATCAAATACCAAGATCTCGTTAAGCGTGTGAAGTATCCGCGAACGCCGAACAGGGCCAGGCCCACCTCTCTCCTAGGCAGTCTCAACCTGCCCTGTCGCTCCGCCACAAAGATCCACTCGCGGGTGCTCCACCAGCCGACCCGACTTTAATCTCCACATGTATCATGTATAAGTATATAGTATATACCCGTGATCACCTCCCAAGTGATCACGGCCCGATAGTATAGCACAGCAGACGGACAAGAATGTAGGGCCACAGATGGAAATACTAGAATCCTATACTAAGCACATAGGATTGCAGGTAAAGGTAACAACAGTAGTAACAAGGACAGGCTATGCATCAGGATAGGTATAACAAAAAGCAGTAACATGCTACACTACTCTAATGCAAGCAGTATAGAGTAGAATAGGCGATATCTGGTGATCAAGGGGGGGGGCTTGCCTGGTTGCTCTGGAAAGGGAGAGGGGTCGTCAACACCGTAGTCGAACCGGGCAGCAGCAGCGTCGGTCTCGTAGTCTACCGGAGAGGAGAGGGGGAAGAAACAATGAATAACATGTAAACAGATGCATATTGATGCATGACATGACAAGTAACGATGCTAGGCGTGCCCTAACGTGGTATGAGGTGGTACCGGTTAAGGGGGGAAACATCCGGGGAAGTATTCCCGGTGTTTCGTGATTTCGGGCAGAGGAGCCGGAGGGGGAAAGTTGCGGTTTCGATAGGTTAGGGGTGTGTGGCGGACAAACGGACTGCGTATCCGGATTCGTCACGTCGTTCTGAGCAACTTTCATGTTGAAAATATTTTAATCCGAGTTACGGATTAAAAGATATGATTTTCTAAAGATTTTATTAATTTCTGAAATTTAATTAATTATTTAATTAATTCGAAAATGGATTTATGACGTCAGCATGATGTCATGCTGACGTCAGCAGTCAGCGTTGACCGTTGACATGGTCAACCTGACATGTGGGTCCCGTGGGACCCACCTGTCATACACTCTTAGGTTTAATTAGGGTTTAGTTTAATCCTAATTACAGTTTAATTAAAATTAACTAGTTAATTAAATTAAGTAAACCGGATTAATTAACTTAATTAATTACTTAATTAATTAATTAATAGTTAATTTGTTAAACCATTTTTATTTTTATTAATTATATTTATTTTAATTTGCTTATTCATTCGGGACCCACATGTCATAGACATAGGGGGCGGCCACGTCAGCGTTGACCGGTTCAACAGGCCGGCCGGGCCCTTGGGGGCCCATGGGTCAGTGACCCACGGGGTGGCCCCAGGCCGGCCACGTCGGGGGGCGGCGTTGACGCGTCGGCGGCGACCTCCAGGACAGCGGCGCGGCACGTGACCTCGCCGGAAACGCGCCACAGGGCACGGCTGAGGGTGTCTGGGGGCTCTACGGGATGGGCGCGGTGCGCCGCGTCCGATGGTGGTCGTGGTTGGCGCGGGGGTGGCCGGAGTTGAGCACATCGAGCTCATCGGCGGCGAGGCGCTTCGGGCGGGGTACGGGAACGGGGCTACGGGGCGCAGGGGGCGTGGCCAGGGACGGGGCGAGAGGGAGGCGCGGGGTGCGGCAGTGCGCAACCCGGCGTGGCGACGACGGCGGCCCTCGGGCGCGGGCGT
>NC_041383.1:823103186-823120761 GCF_002162155.2 Triticum dicoccoides | reverse complement strand
CGGGGACGGTCGGGGAGGACCGGTGGGGAGGAGGTCGAGGCGGCGGCCGTCCGGCGATGTGGTCCCGGCGTCGGGGTCGACGGGATCGGGGCCGATCCCGATCCGGATCGGTGAGGGAGGAGAAGGGGATCGAGGGGGAGTGGGGGGAGGCGTCGGCTAGGGTTTCGCCGCCCGGGGGGGTTATGGGAGTGAGGGGGGGCGGATGGGCCAATGGGCCGGTCGGCTGGGCCGGTTGGCCCAGTTGGCCAGAGGGTTTCCCCCCCTGTAGTTATTAGGTTTATTTTCCTTTTCTTATTTTTCCTTTTCTGTTTATTTCATTTTAAAATATTCAGACACTTTATAAAAATGTGTGCACCCCACCATAATTAACCTTGTAATATTTGACAACCCCCGAACATTTTAGTTTGATTTTTTTGAAAACTTTTATTGCCATCATAATTTTGAATTGAATTTCGAAACCGTTTTGATTTAACCCGAGATTAACTACAGTGACAGACGTGACGTGGCATCATTAGTGGGGATTACTGTAGCTTAATTACCCGGGCGTTACACCGTGTGTCGACATAGCACTTCCCCTCAGGCACACTAGCTGCGTATGTTGGATATCCTGGATCCTTCGAGGCTAGTAGGCTTTTATCAGTGGACAGCACATGGTTGTGCAGTCTCCTGAGATCCCCTGATAGTGCCTCCAGCGGTTTCGGCGGTAGCATCGGCTCGCCCGTGACCTGGAACATGGCCGCACCTTTGACGGGTACCTCTTCAGAATCCACCGTCTGGCTGCTATGTGCTCTGGCTTGTTTGCAGGTAGCTGAGCATATCTTCCCCGTTCTCTTCCTCTCCTTTTTCTTGGGCACACCTTCCAGACCCTTCTGAACCCCTTAACCCAAAAACGATAATGGTAAATCAGTAAGAGACATCATAGATTGCACTATATCCAATAAAGTATGATTATGACGATCGGACACACCATTATGTTGTGGTGTTCCAGGTGGCATGAGTTTTTGAAACTATTCCACATTGTTTCAAATAAAGACCAAACTCGTAAAATATTCTCCTCCACGATCAGATCGTGGAAACTTTATTTTCTTTGTTACGATGATTTTCCACTTCACTCTGAAATTCTTTGAACTTTTCAAATGTTTCAGACTTATGTTTCATCAAGTAGATATACCCATATCTGCTCAAATAATTTGTGAAGGTCAGAAAATAATGATACCCGCTGTGAGCCTTAACACTCATCGGACCGCATACATCAATATGTATTATTTCCAACAAGTCTGTTGCTCACTCCATTTTTCGGAGAATGGAGTCTTAGTCATCTTGCCCATGAGGCATGGTTCACAAGCATCAACTGATTCATAATCAAGTGATTCGAAAAGCCCATCATCATGGATTTTCTTCATGCGCTTTACACCAATATGACCTAAACAGAAGTGCCACAAATAAGTTGCACTATCATTATTAACTTTGCATCTTTTGGCTTCAATATTATGAATATGTGTATCACTACGATCGAGAACCAATAAACCATTCTCCTTGGGTGTATGACCGTTGAATGTTTTATTCATGTAAATAGAACAACAATTATTCTCTGACTTTAAATGAATAACCATATTGCAATAAACATGATCAAATCATATTAATGCTTAACGCAAACACCAAATAACATTTATTTAGGTTCAACACTAATCCTGAAAGTATAGGTAATGTGCGATGATGATCATATCAATTTTGGAACTACTTCCAACACACATTGTCACTTCACCCTCAACTAGTTTTTGTTCATTTTGCAACTACTGTTTCGAGTTACTACTTTAGTAACTGAACCAGTATCAAATACCGAGGGGTTGCTATAAACACTAGTAAAGTACACATCAATAACATGTATATCAAATATACCTTTGTTCACTTTGCCATCCTTCTTATCCGCCAAGTATCTAGGGGCAATTCCACTTCCAGTGATCATTTCCTTTGCAGTAGAAGCACTTAGTTTCAGGCATGAGTCTAGCTTTGGGTTTCTTCATGGGAGGATAACTTGTTTGTCACTATTCTTGAAGTTCCCTTTCTATTCTTTTGCCCTTTTTCTTAAAACTAGTGGTCTTGTAAACCATCAACACTTGATGCTATTTTCTTGATTTCTACCTTTACCAATTTCAACATCGCGAAGAGCTCC
Organism: Triticum dicoccoides; assembly: GCF_002162155.2. NCBI lineage: Eukaryota > Viridiplantae > Streptophyta > Magnoliopsida > Poales > Poaceae > Triticum > Triticum dicoccoides. The sequence continues at coordinate 823,118,588 of NC_041383.1, read as the reverse complement.
GGAATTACTTTCGTCATCCCTTGCATATTATAGTTCATCATGAAGTTCTAGTGACTTGGTGATAGTGACTAGAGAATTTTGTCAATTACTATCTTATCTGGAAGATTAACTCCCACTTGATTCAAGCAATTGTAGTACCCAGACAATCTGAGCACATGCTCACTGGTTGAGCTATTCTCCTCCATCTTGTAGGCAAAGTACTGTCAGAGGTCTCATACCTCTCGACACGGGCATGAGTATGAAATACCAATTTCAACTCTTGGAACATCTCATACGCTCCATGGCGTTCAAAATGTTTTTGAAGTCATAGTTCTAAGCCGTAAAGCATGGTGCACTAAACTATCAAGTAGTCATCATACCGAGCTTTTGTCAAACGTTCATAACGTATGCATCTGCTCCTGTAATCGGTCTATCACCTAGCGGTGCATCAAGGACTTAATTCTTCTGTGCAGTAATGAGGATAATCCTCATATCACGGATCCAATCCGCATCATTGCTATTAACATCTTTCAACTTAATTTTCTCTAGTAACATATCAAAAATAAAACAGGGAGCTAAACGCGAGCTATTGATCTACAACATAGATATGCTAATACTACCAAGAGTAAGTTCATGATAAATTAATGTTCAATTTAATCATATTACTTAAGAACTCCCACTTAGATAGACATCCCTCTAGTCATCTAAATGATCACGTGATCCAAATCAACTAAACCATGTCCGATCATCACGTGAGATGGAGTAGTTTTCAATGGTGAACATCACTATGTTGATCATATCTACTATATGATTCACGCTCGACCTTTCGGTCTCCAGTGTTCCGAGGCCATATCTGCATATGCTAGGCTCGTCAAGTTTAACCCGAGTATTCTATGTGTGCAAAACTGGCTTGCACCCGTTGTATGTGAACGTAGAACTTATCACACCCGATCATCACGTGGTGTCTCGGCATGACGGACTTTCGCAACGGTGCATACTTAGGGAGAACACTTATACCTTGAATTTTAGTGAGAGATCATCTTATAATGCTACCCTCGATCTAAGCAAAATAAGATGCATAAAAGATAAACATCACATGCAATCAATATAAGTGATATGAAATGGCCATCATCATCTTGTGCCTTTGATCTCCATCTCCAAAGCACCATCATGATCACCATCTTCACCGGCGTGACACCTTGATCTACATTGTAGCATCGTTGTCGTCTCGCCAACTATTGCTTCTACAACTATCGCTACCTCTTAGTGATAAAGTAAAGCAATTACATGACGATTGCATTTCATACAATAAAGCGACAACCATATGGCTCCTGCCAGTTGCCGATAACTTTGATACAACAAATGATCATCTCATACAATAAAATTTAGCATCATGTCTTGACCATATCACATCACAGCATGCCCTGCAAAAATAAGTTAGACGTCCTCTACTTTGTTGTTGCAAGTTTTATGTGGCTGCTACAGGCTGAGGAAGAACCGTTCTTACCTACGCATCAAAACCACAACCATATTTCGTCAAGTATGTGTTGTTTTAACCTTCACAAGGACCGGGCATAGCCACACTCGATTCAACTAAAGTTGGAGAAACTGACACCTGCCAGCCACCTGTGTGCAAAGCACATCAGTAGAACCAGTCTCGCGTAAGTGTACGCGTAATGTCGATCCGGGCTGCTTCATCCAACAATACCACCGAATCAAAGTATGACATGCTGGTAAGTAGTATGACTTGTATCCCCACAACTCACTTGTGTTCTACTCGTGCATATAACATCTACGCATAAACCTGGCTCGGATGCCACTATTGGGGAACGTAGTAATTTCAAAAAAATTCCTACGCACACGCAAGATCATGGTGATGCATAGCAACGAGAGGGGAGAGTGTCGTCCACGTACCCTCGTAGACCTTAAGCGGAAGCGTTATATCAACGCGGTCGATGTCGTCGTACGTCTTCACGATCCGACCGATCTAAGTACCGAACGCACAGCACCTCCGAGTTCAGCACATGTTCAGCTCGATGACGTCCCTCGTATTCTTGATCCAGTTGAGGCCGAGGGAGAGTTTCGTCAGCACGACGGTGTGATGACGACGATGGTGATGCTACCGACACAGGGCTTCGCCTAAGCACCGCTACGATATGATCGAGGTGGATTATGGTGGAGGGGGGCACCGCACACGGCTGAAAGATCAATTGATCAACTTGTGTGTTCTAGGTGCCCCCTCTCCCCACATATATATAGGTTGGAGGGGGAAGAGGCAGCCTTTGGGCGCCCCCAAGTAGGCCGAATCCTACTTGGGGTGCAAGCCCTATTCGCCCCCCTTCCTTATTTTAGTATATGGGAAGGCAAGAGAAGGGGGAAGAGAAGGAAAGGGTGGAGGCCGAACCCTACTCCTTCCTTCCTTCTTCCCCTTCCTTTCCTCCGGTGTCCAAATATCATCGTCGTATATATGAATCTTTACCTCTCGGCCATTTCAAGACTCCTCGTCATGTTTGTGATCTCATCCGGGACTCCGAACAACCTTCGGTACATCAAATCACATAAACTCATAATACCGATCGTCACCGAACGTTAAGCGTCTGGACCCTACGGGTTTGAGAACTATGTAGACATGACCGAGACACATCTCCGGTCAATAACCAATAGCGGAACCTGGATGCTCATATTGTCTCCTACATATTCTATGAAGATCTTTATCGGTCAAACCGCATAACAACATACGTTGTCCCCTTTGTCATTGGTATGTTACTTGCCCGAGATTGGATCGTCGGTATCTCCATACCTAGTTCAATCTCGTTACCGGCAAGTCTCTTTACTCGTTCTGTAATGCACCGTCCTTCAACTAAATCATTAGTCACATTGCTTGCAAGGCTTATAGTGATGTGCATTACCGAGAGGGCCCAGAGATACCTCTACGACAATCGGAGTGACAAATCCTAATCTCGATCTATGCCAACTCAACAAGTACCATCGGAGACACCTGTAGAGCACCTTTATAATCACTCAGCTACGTTGTGACGTTTGGTAGCACACAAAGTGTTCCTCCGGTATTCGGAAGGTGCATAATCTCTTAGTCATAGGAACATGTATAAGTCATGAAGAAAGCAATAGCAACATACTAAACAATCAAGTGCTAAGCTAACGGAATGGGTCAGGTCAATCACATCATTCTCTAATGATGTGATCCCGTTAATCAAATGACAACTCATGTCTATGGCTAGCAAACTTAACCATCTTTGATTCAACGAGCTAGTCAAGTAGAGGCATACTAGTGACACTCTGTTTGTCTATGTATTCACACATGTACTAAGTTTCCGGTTAATACAATTATAGCATGAATAATAAACATTTATCATGATATAAGGAAATATAAATAACAACTTTAGTATTGCCTCTAGGGCATATTTCCTTCAGTATTAAGATATGGAATATGAATATTAAACATGTCCTTTCTCTTCCATTCCTTACTTATACGAGGAGAAATGAAGTTAGTGATCTGCTAAATTTGTAGAGACAAGCATAGATAGAGCAAGAAATGGGAGCAACATATAACATAACTAAGTTTAGTAAGGCAAGTGACATGCATATTTACTTCTATCTCAGAAGCCACTGCACCATCAATCTTGCTGCCCCATTGATGTTTCCAGAAGGCGTATTCCATGGCGAAAAGTCACAGCTGGGCAACTAGGGCCTGCCTATAAGTCAGGAAAATGGGAAAATGTCTTGGGCCCCAAGTGAAGGAGGGGACAAAATACAAAATGCATACTAGTAATCACTATATGATTATCTGTCATTGACAAATATTGAAGATGATCAAAAACAGTACTAGTAAGGGAAAGTCCACTCCACATACCAATAACATGTATTAACGAAAAAAACAATTTAACCGCGATAGTTTGGTTGTGAGAGACTAACATGAGATTTTGTATGGAGTCTATAAATAATCAATATAATGTACGTGAAAGTAAATTTGAGACCATGTTTCTGTTAGTTGTTAATTATTATACGCAATGTATTTAATTCCCAGTAAAAACATGCAAATTTCAACATTTCACTGAACCCAAATTCCAGGACCTATTTACCAATAGCACAATTTATACCCCAAAAGTTTATGTAAAAATAATTACCTAATAGTAGTACACTAGAAACCACTATTAAGATATTTGATGGATGATACGCTTTGGAGCTATAAACTATATTGATATTTAAATATATTGGACACATGTATATACACACAAATACATTTATATACACTACATGATGTATGCAATCGTCAAAATTCATTCAAACAAGTTTTTTATTACAACAAAAAAAATTAAATTTTGTGAAAATAAATTTATCTATATATACATCAGAACTATATTAAAAATATTAGTAAATGTTATTCAATAATGTTATTACGTGGTTTATTATGTCAACTATGTAATGCAAAGGAGATTAATTATGTGAGTGGTATAATAAAAATTAATTTAAAAAGTATAAATGTTTTGTATAAACATATTGGTTTTCACTAGGCTTCTTAGACTCCTTGGACGAATAACTTTCAAGATACAGTGGTTTGTCGTAAGGCTTTTCACGCATGATTACCCCTGTGACAAGCTCCGAGTACTTCTGCTCCGAGTACTTCTGAAACGAAGGGTGGGTGCTTATATAGCCCAGGCGCAGCGGTGGAGGTGGGGGTCATTAATTACGTTCGTTTCATCAACATAACCTAATCACTTTGCCCTCTCCTCCTCCTGAAATCAGATCAGATCGAATCTCTCTCTCTCGCTCTCGCTCTCGCTCGCTGGAATGAGCCGCTCGACACCTTCCGTCCTTCGCCGGTGGCCGGAGACCCGCGTCATCAACCAAGAGCTGGCTCGTACGTCTCCTTCTCCATTGGGCCACGCTGTGTTAGGGGAAGTTCTTCAAGCCAACAACGTCCTTCCTGGTGGCGCCGGCACCGGCACGATGCCATCGATCATCTTCTTGTTCGTTGGATGGATGGAGGAGGGTGCGTGGGCAGGCTAAGGCCCGCCAACTGCTGGACTACGGCCCGCCGAGCTCACGCAATTACGTGAATGGGGATGGAGCACCCCAAGCAGGATGCGTGGGCAGGCTAACGCCCGCCAATTGCTGGACTACGGCCCGCCGAGCCCACGTAAGAGTACGCGAATGGGATGGAGCACCCCAAGCCCGGTCCACTAACTAACCCTAGCCGCTCCGTATAAAACGCTGGGCGCCGTGATATCCGTGTTGCTGTCCCCTCACCGCCGACGCTCCAGCTGAGCGGCTCTTCCTCCCCAAGCCAAGTCAAGCCAAGGAGCAGGTCCGTCCCTTCCCTTCCTCTCCATCTTCTTGATTGGGATTTTATTTTCTTTCATCTTGCTACATTGTGGATCCCTTCCTCCATTGTGGATCCAATCAAATCTTACCATGCCTGCCCCCCTTCTCCATTGCAGCAGCCCTCCCGCCTGCTACTAGTACAAGCCAAGCACCAAGATGAAGTAGGGTAACCAACCCTCCCTCCTCGCTTCTAAGTTTGATTCTCAAGGTGAGCTCCAGCACTAAGTAGGGACTTCTCTGGCTGCAGGAGATCTAGCTTGTTCCTCGCTGGATGCATGCGAAAAAAAGCACTAAGTAGGCACTGTGCCGTTTGTGGGAGGCCCTCCCCTGCCTCCTCCTGTCCTCCTTTGAGGCTCATCTTTAATAGGCTTTACTTTTTTAGAATCAATTCATGTTAACTCTTTCAGATCTGTAGTCAGTATGTGAATGTGGTAGTCGAATGAAGTATCTTCTTGTCATTATAGTTTATATATTTTCTGCAAGCTTGTTGACTTTATTCCTTTGCTACTGCATATCTGAAAGCAGTGTCTTGATAGCGTTGAGGCAACTAGTAATGCACTTATTTATCAACTGAATTATGTGCTAGTATTCTTTCTTTCTTTTAATGTATGTTTTGTTTGTCTGTTTAAATATGAGTCCTTCCTCTTAATTTCCCTGTTTACCTTGCATTGTTGTCTTTTCTATGCAGTTTGGATATCGGTTGGGTTGTTGGACCATCTTCAAGATTTAACTCCCAAGTGCGTCTGCAAGGAAACCAAAAAATCATGGTACAGTTTTTAGACTGAAATAATATAGCCATCAACGTTTTGCCAAATTCAGAAATCATTTCCTGAAACTACCTTCTCATGTAGGAAATAAAAATAGGGATAAGTTGAGTACTAATTTATAACTAATGGTGAATTTAAAACAAATAAATACCTAGACAAAGTGGTGCTCCATCTGGAAAAGGTGCATAGACTATAAACTAAAAAGTAAGAAAATACTTTCTGACGTCAAGGAGCATGAAGATATAAGAGTAATAGAAAAGGTCAGGAAACACCACTGATAATATTAGAAAAACTATCAGAAGCCACAATCAGGACGCACGCAACAGCCGTCCATGAGCGCGACACACGTGGGGCCGCTGACGGCAAGAGAAAGCAGAGTTAAACATGATTGTTTGCCATGATTTGCCCCTTGGGCCTTGCCATGAATATATACAGGATGATACTTGATCATCAAGATTACATCAAGATGTACGGGATCCCATTAGGATCAATCTACGATTACAATAACAATGGCTATCCTTAATTACATGATTCTCTAGGGTCTACATTGATTAACAAGCAGCACTGCCATTAGCTCTGCCAGAAAAATGCTACTACTTCCATCAAAGATAGGAGGATACCTTAGAGAACAACAAAACATTACATAGAACTAAGGCGCATATATGTGAAATATTTGTACTAAAGCCAAATTGCAGTTACTTTTTCTAATGATTGTTTGACTGCAGATATATGTTGATTTTATATACCAGCAGTATGGTATGCAGAAATAGATATACACAGCAATATCCCAGATGTAGAGTACTTGAATTCTATAATAATCAGGTATTATACCCCAGAACTAAAATTTCCAGAAAAACTATACCCAAATTTGGTTTGGATTTGTGTATAAATCATGGTGCCCTGGCTCCATGGAGCACCAATTCAATGTCTAATATATACTGTATCAGTAGATTGAAGTTATGATGGAGACGTAGTTGTGAAATGAGCAGCAGGGAGAGTGTCCAAGAATCAAATGGAGCATCTGAATTACCTGGGTGCTCATTGAAACAAATTGTGCAGAGATTAGTTCCACAGGAGCCATCGCACTACCAGACTTGAGTATGGTTATCCTGCCATCAAAACCAAATGGTTACTACAGGAGCATAACACTATAGAACACTTAAATGACAAAAATGGGCTGTGCCAAACTTCTAGAGAGTATACTACTTATACTTGGTAAATCTATAATGCATTTCTTTGGATTGAACAATAATATCATAATCGAACCAATTTTTCTGCTGGTTAGCCTATTTTAGATTGTAAGCACATAATTGGTGAATCTATAATGCGTTTCTTTGGATGAAAACAACCTATACTTTGATCCTAAGGGTACAACATGAATTACTTCTAGATAACTGATGCAAAGTATCAGTAGCTAGTGATATTTATACACATGGTCTGCTTATTCCCGTTCTTTTTCATTGATACATAATGAAATTTCAGCTACAAAGTACAACAGATCCCAAGAAGAAAAATAAAAATACCACGAAACTGCATGAACCATCTTAACTAATATAGATATAAGCCAAAAAATAATAGATGTACTGACAATGTCTAAATTAGCAGGTCACACAGTATTCAAAAGGATAAATATATAGCAATAGATAAGGCTAAGCACCACTGAAAAAACACCATTACAGTATGGCAACTAAAAACAAGAGCAAAATGAAATGCTCAGGAAAGGAAAAGGTCATTACCACACCTAATTGATGGTCTGCAGCATGAGTTCCAAGTGGATCCGTGAGGGATACACGGATTGCATCAACCAAGCCGTCCAAGACAGCAAATAAAATATATCATGGAAGAACCAGAGGCATCAAATCACATAAAAGACATGGCATCAGCTTTCAGTCCATAAGGAGATCAAGATTGAGACGGAGACGGACCTGTAGGGCATTGCCAGTCATGACGGACCTATATGCCCAGTTCTCTTGAATAAACTTCTTGGAACATAGTGTTTCTGAAAAAGCCACATAGATTTCAAGAATGAGTATGCCTTGACATCAAACCAAGAACAATTAAAAAATAAATGTTCTCATACCACATTGGATTGAATGGTCCTAGGTACATGCCACATATTGAGCAAATCCAAAGAATTTTATAAAATTGACAGAGAACCATCTGATTATATGGACGGAAAGAGTAATATACTGGTATCCACTCCCTTGCGTATTTACATATTGAGAATATAGATACAGCAAGTCAGTATATCATCAGAAGATAGCAACAAAGAAAGTATTAGATAAGTGATGAGAAACCAATGACAAATGAATGATCCACTCTTACGGCCTCTCTTTCTCTTTCGACATTTCATGGTGACCTCCTATTTTGTCCCTCTCGAGCTGCAGGACACACACACATGCTAATCTTTATGTCAAGCTGCAAAGAAAGGGGGCGGCCAGCTGGGAGAAGGAGAAGGTGGCGGCGTGGACTGCAGCAGGATCCCAAAGGAGCGGCTGGGCGAAGGAGGTGCCTAAAAGTAATAACAATTTAACTTGAGAAGGTGACACTCAATTTTAATATACTAAATATAAATACATTGGTACCCAGGATCTAAAAGCAGAACACAAACCACTGTCTGGTCCCCCAGCTCAACCACAAAAATAATGGGGGTGGGGGTGGGGGGTTGGGGGGTAACACGAATGCGCGGTGCAGCTCGTCCTCCCAACCAACAGCAAAAGCAACCTAGGTTCCCCCAATTTCAACCACTGTAATTGGGGGAGGAAGAGCTAGCACGAATGCACACTGTTGCTGCCCCCAGTCAGTAGCAAGCATCCACCCTAGGCAGAGCTACTACCAATTACTCGCATTATCAATATAACTCAGAGGTAGCAGAGTTTTCTACTGAATGTATACATGTGTATAGTCAGTCAGAGGTAGCAGAGTTTTGGAATTCGAAGCGTTTACAGAAGCTGAAACAGAACCATATCTGTGTTTACATCAGGCTTATGATATTATGGCATGCCTTTTCTTCTCTATCCGTCGCAATAAACGTTTGATGGTTGACACTAAGATAAAGCACATGTTCCATCAGAAAATACACCCCTTATGGTTCAATCCATCAAAAACAATATATTCCATTTCATGCTTTCTCAATTATTTTTGGTATCAATACAATTGGATAAGAAGAATGTATGATAAAGGCTGGAAGATAACAATAACCTAAAAACAGAAGGTCCTCCGGAATCTAGAATATTAACAGAGTAGCGCGATACAACTGATATGTAGAATTAGGCAGTAATATTAGTAGTGAAATAAGAATATGGTTATATCTCACATACAGAAAAATATATGAGAATCTATTACGGGTGAACTGAAATATATCTGTAAAACAGTTATATGATTTATCATTCCCATATCTGAAAAGAGGAGCTTACCCATCTTCTTCTTCCCAGCAACTCTGGAGGACTGCCAATCCAGCACCCTGCAAATGAACAGATCACATATCAAATTGAATCTGAAACGAATGAACATGACAGCGAAAAGGAAAATTCAGGTTGCGTCAGCCATACCTCTTGATAGATGTCCAGCTGCTGTAAGAGGCAGCGCCCTTTGGATCTAGAGCCCAGCTGAAACGGGAAAACAGATTGGATCTCAGGTCAGAAGGTGAGCTGGAAAGAAGAAAATAAACACATTCCCGCAAAATCTGGGGCCACCTGCTCTGGTCCTCGTGCATTGGTACTGATTTATCCACGCTATTCAACTTTTGCTCTTACCGGCTCCTATAACATTGTAGTCTATACAAGGATGGTGTAATAACCATACTACTAGCCATTTTACTCTTACACGAGGCATTGGCAAAACCCAGAGAAGTAAATGAAAGCCACAACCGCTGGCTGAATGCTTGATAGAACAATTTTCCTACAGTGCAACTAGCATGGCTCATAGGAAAAACATTAATCGTCAGCCCCTGTTGACAATCACCACTGTCCAACTCATCGCGATAAAATAAGGTAAATTCTAAATCTAAATTTAGATATTGACCATTTGAACTATTGGGTAACAATGGAAAGCCATACAGGGGTGGACTAAAATAGCCACTCTCTAGTCGTTTTACTTTTACATGTGGCATCAGGCAACCCACACACAAATGAAAACCTGATCTGGAGGCTGAACACTTAATTAACAGAACATTTCCCTACAGTGCAACTAGCATTGCTCGTAGAAAACATTAAGCATACGATTAGCTGTGTTGCACGTGACATGGCCAACCCATACAAATAAATGAAAACCTCAACGACAAGCTTAACGCAGTGCAAGTAGCATGGCTCATAAACATTAATCGTCAGCATCCTGTTGACAATGAACTATTTAGGCAACAATAGAAAGCCATAGAGGGGTGAACTAAAACCGCCACTCAGACATGGCATCGGCCAGCCCAGACAAATAAGTGAAAACCTGAAGAGGAGGCTGAACGCTTAATTAATAGAACATTTTCCTGCAATCCAACTAGCCGAGTTCCACATGGCATCAGCCAACCAAGACAAATAAATGAATCAAAATTCCGGACGAAAAGACTGAACCAAATTTGGATTTTTGAAGGAAAAATGAGCGAATTTTGAACAAAAAACGACGAATCTTACAGAATCGCAACTACCAATTGATTGCTTGCACCCATGATTCGATTCAGTTGAAGCAAAATCCAATCAGGAACTCGATAAATACCAGGAATCACACAGTACTTACTACTCATCATGTATCAAGCTGCTCACTCCTGGTCTCGTTCTGGCCGCCAGCAGCGCACGGACGCCGCACGCCAGTCCTATGGCCGACGATCGAGGTATGGCCATATTTGCACTCCTCGCTGCACAAAGCTGCCGGACAGAAGCATATGCAACGGCCAGCTAGCGCCCTGTGGCCGAGGCCATGCGCTCAGGAGGCGGCGGCGCGTGCACATCTGGGTCGGGAGCAAGGAAGGCGCCGCCGCTAGAAGAGATATGGGGAATTTGATGACGTTTAGGGTTAGGAGCTTTATTCACACCTTTTACCTCACCGGCGGGCTATCCAGCCTGGGCCGGACACTGGAATGGGCTAAAAAAATCGAATAGGGCCGAAAAATTAGGCCTGCTAACATATCTATAGGGCCTGAACGAAACAGACGAATTTCGCCAGAATTTAGTTTTTTTCGGACGAAATACAAAACGCCAGCGCCAACCACATGCGCGCACTCACACACAGCGACAACCAGCGACAACGCTGACCAACACCCTATGTACGCTGGCCGGCATGCTGCATGGCTGCACCGGCTGGCCTAATGACATGGTACTGCTCATGCAGTAATCAATTTTTTTACTTTGTTTCAACTAGGCACTATGAATGCTGATAACTTGCGTGTTATTAATGTGAATGAAACAAATTGCTCAAACAAAAGCAAGACATGCTTTTGGGAAAGCTGGGCCCATCTTTTGCATGCATATAACTATCTAGCCTCAAAACAGGGGGAAAATCATCCAAATTTAGCTAACACATCATCTCCTTGGTATGCAGGCTTGAGCTTGGCAGTTGAGGAAAAAGGACGGGAGAGATATGCTCTCCTCGTTCGCCGCCTGTCCACCTCCCTTCGCCCAGATCCACCTCCTCCGGGCCATGGCTGAGTTTCAGCGACGCGGCCAAGAACAATACATTTGTTCCGAGAGGGAACTCAAGGACGACAGGGGGCATGTGGGGTCGTTGACCTTGGATGCCAACCACCAAAGCACACATGGAATCTGGTGATGGGTGGCCACACTGGAGCTGGAGCCGTGCTGTGGTATTTGTTTCATCGTTCAATTTTGTTTCAGAGGCACCATATTAATTGTAGATGCAGTCAAACTTTCAATTTTGTATGTTATTGTTTGGCTTCCTATCCCAGCAATCATATTAATTCAAAAAAATTAGTGATCCATCATTTGGTACCTTTGCTGTAAAGAACCATTGAAAATTTGTGGAGTTTAAGAAGAGAAGTCACACATTTCATAACGTCGAAGATATTTTGTTACAAGAATAAGAACATTTTTATTCTTCCCAGTTGGGTACCTAGAAAAAGAAAGTTGGAGTGATATATGCTGGTTAGTGGAGCAAGAAGATGTCGACGCTTGTTGGGTTGTGGTGCAGGTTGGGTTATGGACTTAAAATGCATAAGCCTTTGCACTTGTCGTCGTTGTGACTAACGAATTGCTTATTGCCTCTAGGTATGAACATATCGGATCCTTCTCTTCTCTGGATCCATTGATTTATGTGCATATAGACGAGAGAAGTCAACATAAAGCACTTAAAAAATCATGGTCGAAGGAAGAAGATTGATTTTGTGGTACAAATCGTTTGGGTGTGTTTCATTAAAACATGTCATTTGATGCGCTTGATGCTTCCAAAGCTTTATTATGTTTGACATGTAATATGGAATCACTATAATACATAGCACACATGATTGATTGAGATGAGATTTCAACATCTTCTCACTCGGTTGGTCCTTATGCAACCATGAAAAATACAATAATTCCGAGGACCTTGTCTGGATTATATATTTGGCTCTCAATTGCACGTGTGAAGAAAGGATGTGGAAATTGTACCTAAACTCTTGTAGGGTTTGGGTGAGATTTTTAGCGAGCCACTGGCTGAAGTTCTTTTGCAATGACGGTGAGGATTTGGATAATCTCGGCAGGTGTGGACCAACCGGTGTACTCCTGGTTGGCGATGTTGTCTAGTGGCAAAAGGGTGTATTCCTAGACAGGGGCATCATCTGATGGCAATGGGGTGCGGCAACGTACAAGAAAAGTTAAAGTGGGAGGGTCAAAAACCCGAAATGGGAGTATCCAAATAAGATTCGGTACTGGGTGGCAGGTTACGTGGGGAGGCCGGATGAAGACAGAGCAGGACGGGAGGATGAACGGATTGGAAACCTCGACGTTTATGATAGGTTGAAGTGCAACCAGTGCTAACTTTTAATTGCTTGCAACAACAATCTATGTTATAGCTCTTCTCATACATCCTTCTATATTCGTCTTAGTGTCAATTTGACTTGTTTTCTGAATAAATTATAATGCATACAATAATAAGGATTATAACTTCTGCCATAGTGCCCATGCCGAGTGGATTAAAAAGTTTACCCTGTGAAGTCATTTTTGTTTATTGTACAAAGTATAAGCATTAATTTTTCTGCTCTGGAGTAGTGGATTAAATGATCCAAGATTAAGTTCCAAAAGTTCTACCTGTGTGATGGTGAAGATTTTCCTTTAATGTATATAAGCTTCTAGGACATACTATAGCAGCCAAATTTTAACACTAAGAAAAATAAAGCTGGGCCAGAATTAAGTTTTCAGTTATGGGGGGAGAGAGAGAGAGAGAGAGAGAGTGAGAGAGAGAGAGAGAGACGTTGGGAGAGAGATGGGGAGGGAGAGCTTTAGGGAGGGAGAGATATGGAGGGTGGTGCACCGGGGGAGCGAAAGACAGATATATTGGGGTGAAAGAGAGGTCGTAAGGAGAGAAGAAGACTAGCATATTACAAAGAGAGAGAAGAGATAGAGAGGGCTTTAGTGTGAAATATAGCACAAGTGCGCCATTATGTGTGAAAATTTCAAAGTGTGTGTTGATGGAGGTGGAAGGAGGGACTGGGAGCCGATATGTCACTAATTGAGTAGGTGGACATGGGTTGGGGTTACATAGATAGTGGTGAAGAAAGAAGGAAGATGTTGAGTTATTTATTAAGACAATAGTAGACTAGAAATGTGACAAGAGAAAGCTATAGACATGCGGTAACTCGATTAAATTTTCATGCTAATTATATATAGACAATAGTTGTATGTACCATTACTGAGGTGTAGAATAAGCTATTCTACACTCACGCTTACACTAGTAGAAAACACCTAATAGTCCCGGTTCGTAAGGGCCTTTAGTCCCGGTTCATGAACCGGGACTAATGGGCCGTTACTAATACCTCCACCCATTAGTCCCGGTTCAAACAAGAACCGGGACCAATGTGCCTCCACGTGGCCCTGTGCGCTGAGCCCAGTCAGGGGTCCTTTGGTCCCAGTTGGTGGCACCAACCGGGACCAAAAAGCATCCACGCGTCAGCATTCCAGTGGTTGGGGTTTTTGTTATTTTTTTTGAAAGGAGGGGGATTGGCGGTTTTGGGGGGTTAATTTACGTGTTTCATATATTGTGTTAGCTAGCTAATTAATAGAGAGAAGTGTCCTCTCTTATGTCCGTGCTTGGTCGACTCTTCGTACTATATATACATAAGTGATCGAGAGAACCATTCAGTACAGAAGTTCATGCATACCGAGAGAAGTGATCGATCGACCTCTCTCCTTCTCCGAGAGATTGGTCGAACAACAAGTTTTCGTATTGTTTTATGCGAGATAAATATTAAATATATCCGCGTTGGCATTTTAGGTGCGGGCGTGCCAGTATACAACTGTATACGAATTAAAATACTGCCAACACATGAAACGGGAATATCGATCATCAATAAGTTATATATTTCCTTTGTCATGTATTTTTTTGTATAAGCCTGAATATGCATCTGACGGAGACGATTGTAAAGGGTTCCTGGTTCCTAGAACCTCGAAAAAATTCTAGTTAATTACATCGGCGAATTTATACGCACAGAATACCTCCGATTAAGCCGAACAAATGGTCATCTTTATATCTTTATAACATATCAGTGTAAAGAAAACGATCAAGCACATGCAAGAGACACACATTTTAACGTGGAAAACCCAAATCGGGTAAAAAACCACGGTGGCACGGAGGCCAAATCCATTATGTGAAATGTTTACATGTGAGGTGGGTACAACAAATATTCTACTCAAGATAAGCCTTTCTATAAATGTTCGAGACAAAAACTGCATTGTTGATGATGTAGTTATGATGTGTCAGCAATGAAGGAATGTTCAGCTTCAGTTCTACATGAGCCATCGGTCGGAAAATATGAAGTCTCTAAGTTGTTGTTCGTCCTCGTCGGTTGCGAACTACGTGTTTCAAACCTTATCGGTTAGGCTGTGTATGCATACTCGGGCCGCATCGATCGCGGAAGAGAGTAAGTCGGCTGAGATTAAAATAATGAATTGTCGGTTGATCTGAACAATGGTTGTATAAACCTTTAAAAAATGGCATCTTAGTGATTCCAATGTAAATGGCCATGTCATTAACAGGTGCTCTCACAATGCAATTGACTCTTGCGCGCCATGCTGAATCTGCCTTACAAAGTCTCTATAGACCATCCTGATGCATAAGCAGGATGATTCATCATGTGACTTAGAATGTGCATGTATGCATGTTGCTGTCCTTGGAGCAT
>NC_041383.1:823093755-823103176 GCF_002162155.2 Triticum dicoccoides | reverse complement strand
CGTATACAAAAATGTGAATGCAGTTTTGTAGATCACCACCAGCCACATAATTCCGCCATCATGATATCCTCAAAGAACAACATCCACGGCGTCGTGACACGTCCGCGACGGCAATTGGGCGCCAGGTAGAGCCGTGAGATGCCATAAATCTCTTTCTTTATATATATATATCAGGGTGTGACACATCCACCGCGACGATTAGATCGCCATGTAGAGCCGCGAGTGTCATCTCTCTCTTTTTTCATATCGGATCAACATACATCCGTGGCGACTATTAGATTGCCATGTAGAGCCGCTAGATGTCATGACTCTCCTTTTCCATATTGGATCAACACACATCCGCGGCGACGATTAGATCGTCATGTAGAGCCGTTGGATTCATCACTCTCCTTTTTCATATTGGATCAACATACATCCGCGGCGACGATTAGATCACCATGTAGAGCCGCTGGATGTCATCACTCTCCTTTTCTATATAGGATCAACACACATCCGCGGCGACGATTAGATCGCCATGTAGAGCCGCTGGATGTTATCACTTTCCTTTTTCATATTGGATCAACACACATCCGCGGCGACGATTAGATCACCATGTAGAGCCGCTGGATGTCATGACTCTCCTTTTCCATATAGGATCAACACACATCCGCGGCGACGATTAGATCGCCATGTAGAGCCGCTGGATGTTATCTATTTCCTTTTCCACATCAGATCGTGGCAAATCCGCGGCGACGATTGGAGCGTCAAGTAGAGCCGCAGGACACCATATATTCCTTTTTGTAGATCATACGGTAAAACGCCAGCGGCAACGGCAAACGATTTGATGGCCAGGTTGAATCACGAGGCGTTACCAACCTGCAATAGAAGAAGAAAATAGAAGAAGGAGATAAAATAGCCGCATCTCACCTTCATGCGACTCACCTACCAAGTAACATCACCGATCTGGTCCTTGAAATGGAGACGCCTAGCAAAGATTGCAAGGAGCGGTGATTACTAATGGTGTGTTAGGATTTGATCGAGCTGTGTATGTGTGTGGTGCTGGCGGCGATGTTGTGAGAAGTGAACTGCGCCGTTGCGCTATGCGATCGCCATAGAACTTCAATCTCCTCCCCCGCCGGAGCCTCCATCTCATGAGATCCTTTTAAAACTTCTAACTCCAGGGTAGACGTTGGAGGCGTCCGGTCCGCCGATCTCCAACGGACTCCCGTAGATGCCGTCGTGGGGTTGTTGCTGGATACTTATCTTGTTATCTGACTTATCTCTAACGCTTGAATCAAATCAGCCACAACGGTTGTGCACGCGTGTGTGACTTTTTAAAGGAACCAATTGCACGTACAGGACACCTGGTCAAACTATAAGTCTGACTAATCAATCAGCGTATACACGGTAACACACACTCATCTCATCTTTTTTCCCTTGATAATGGGCTCTATCCTTAATTGTTTCCTTAGAAGGATTCCTTGTATGAGATGATGCAGATTTCTCTCCCTCAACATATGTGTCCTATTTTTACCACTAATGCTTGAACCGGCACCTCTCTTGTGTACTTCTAACTTTTCTCTATTTAAAATATCCAATGAAATTGGCGTATGTTTATACACGTTACCTTTTTTTTTACTTTACAAACTGTGCCAATAGCAATTCCTGAACTTGTATAACCATGTAAAAATCTCATTCAACAAATGCCCCTCGCTGAGTAGAGTCCGAATGCGTAGCAAGTCGGGCTATACTTAGCGGTTCTAAAATTTTGCCATTGTGTAAGTTGCTCATATTATTGATTGATGCAGCATAATCGCATTCTCCTATTATATTGGAGGCTTGAATTTGATAGTAATACAAAAAGAACTGTTGAGCGGATCTTCGGCATTTTTACTTGCTCAGAAAATGTATATACTACCTCGTTCTTCTTGATAATTTGATAGTATTCCTTGTATTGCCGCCCGGTCAGGTTCTCGCTGTATACTTGAACCTGCCTCAAATACGGACATTATTTTGCACCAAAAATATGCCCGTAATCTGGTGATTGAACTTCCTCGCCAAAGTGGTGAAGGCCTTAGCATATGTCAATGCTATAAGATTGCCAAAATGTGATTCAAATTTAAATATGTATGTTTGATGGAACGACATCGAACTAGATGACGTGTATGAGTGTTTCATCCCAGCTGAGTCGCCCCATTGTGGCCATGTCTCTGACCAAGTGGATGATCTAGTTCATCTGTCAAACTCATACTTCACAACGAAAATAGATGTCATGTATATGCGATGATAGAGAGTCAGGATCATTTGTAAACCAATATTCTTTTAGCAAAGCCACAACGAAAACCATGCTGTGATATGAGGTAGAGATCCAATCTCATTTGCAAAACTGTATTTTTGGCAAAAGCCACAACGAAAAAACATGTCATGTATATGCAAAGATAGAAAGTCAGTCTCATTAGCAAAATACTATATTTTGGCAAAAGCCACAACGAAAACCCATGTCGGGTATATGCCAAACTAAGGACTCAATCCCATTGTGACCATGATGGTACCGGTCAATAGGATGACAAATCTGATTTCTGAACCAATGGTTCAGTAAAAGCCACGACGAAAATCCATGTCGTGTATATACCATATTGTGACCATGTTGGTGCCAGCGAATAAGACAAGTATGATATCTGAACGTGTAGTTCAATAGTCACAACGAAAATCCATGTCGTGTATATGTCATATTGTGACATGATGGTGCCAGCCAATAAGACAAATAAGTATGATATCTGAATGTGTAGTTCAATAGTCACAACGAAAATCCATGTCGTGTATATGTCATATTGTGACATGATGGTGCCAGCCAATAAGACAAATAAGTATGATATCTGAACTTGTAGTTCAATAGTCACAATGAAAATCCATGTCGTGTATATGTCATATTGTGACCATGATGATGGTGTCAACCAATAGGTATGTCTGATATCTGAACATGTAGTTGAATAGAGTCACGACGAAAATCCATGTCATGTATATGCCATATTGCAACCATGATGGTGCCAGCCAATAGGACGATAAATCTGATATGGAACATGTAGTTCGATAGATTCACGACGAAAATCAATGTCGTGTATATGCCATATTGCGACCATGATGGTGCCAACCAATAGGACGATAAATCTGATATGGAACATGTAGTTCGATAGAGTCACGACGAAAATCCATGTCATGTATATGCCATATTGCGACCATGATGGTGCCAGCCAATAGGACGATAAATCTGATATGGAACATGTAGTTCGATAGATTCACGACGAAAATCCATGTCGTGTATATGCCATATTGCGACCATGATGGTGCCAGCCAGTAGGACGATAAATCTGATATGGAACATGTAGTTCGATAGATTCACGACGAAAATCCATGTCGTGTATATGCCATATTGTGACCATGATGGTGCCAGCCAATAGGACGATAAGGGGAATATTATAGTTCTGTAGAGCAACATCTCTCTGACCATCTTACTTATATAGTGCCAACCAGAGCTTCAAAACATCAAGAAGTACTTCCATAAATTTTCTTGCGGTGAAAGAACATACCACACCTCAAGTGATTTATCAACTCTCTTGCACAGTTACATGCTATAGTGCCAAACATGTTTCTAGTACCATATATGTGTCAGTACCTTTTCTCGTGAGCCACAATGAAAGATCATGCTGCAGCTCAAGATGGTTTTATCAACTCTGTTGTGAATTTCTAGCTGCCATGATGACAACCTGCCTAGTTGGAGGGTTTCACATTATCACGGGAACCAAACAGCAAAGCTCTACTATTCTCTAAAAAAAAGGTCAAGCAAATACTAGGGTGGTACTTCTAGCAAGAATTCAGTAGACTCATACCATTTGCTTGTTTTTTTGCTGACTTCATAAATACTTGCCACTATATGTAGCTGTATTTCCACGATTGATCGAAATATTTCCACGATAAAAAATATATAACATTTGCTGTTATAGGTGGTGTAACATCACCGGTGACATAGCTTATGTATAGACATCCAATGTTTGAATTTCCATGCTGCCCTGCGAACATGTGATGACATTATTTCCAAGCTTTAACCCAAAGCTGTAGAAACATCAACAACCATGGATCATTTGGTACTTCCTGTTCTACCAATGTGCTCAAAAATCTGTACGACACTTCTCTTCTTCAATCTAGCATCCTAATATCCTAAAAGAAATGTAGCATCCTAATAACACAATGCTTTTTTGTGAATCTTTCTGTCCAGCTGTGGTGTGGGTGCTCTTATATACATTGCATGCATGTCAAAAAGCATCGAGAACTGTCAAAGAGCTGACTTGTTTTGATAACTTATTTGCTACACGAGCTGAGCAGAAAATTTTGACTGAATGATATCATTGAGGACTTTGGGGTAGGGTCTTAACATAATTTTACCTGGAAAACGTATAATAATCTACATTTGTTGAGTACAGCCGCTTGGTGTGTTATTCATTGGTGCGTTGGGGGCATCAGTAAACTTCCCCATGCTTATAATAGGTTCACAATACTCTATACTCCTTGTGACATCAAGCCAGCATAATTCAGACCCACCAAACCTCTGTATCATGTGCTCCAAATCTGCAAACTGATGTAGTCAGATGGCTAAATTGCTACTTCAGGTAGCCTTTTGCGGGAACAATTTACCGCAGCGTCAGGCGCGCAAGAGAATAGACTAGAACTACTATATCAACCTCTCAAATAAAAGACTTCTGCCCCTACTTGATTCTTAAAGAGCACAATTCTCACATTAAATAAATTTTGAAGCACCACAAATATTGAGGCAATGTCATTTCTCTTGTAAGTTGTCATGTGTACAAGCAGATCTGCATATGTTGTGTGGCAATGATGTATTTCTAAGTGACCCATGTGCTCTGTAAGGCATACGTGTGGTACCATCGAGGTGGCCCTACTTGATAGCACGAGTAACTTGTAAAGGATGTTTGCACACCTACCGATTATCTGTCTTAAATGGCAGCAAGGTGTCATATCCGGAAAGCATTGGCAACATGCAACCCCCTTGTTTTGATAGGCCCCAGCTTGAGTTGGACAACTTTAAAAAAAAACAGCATACCAGTGGCACCTGGGTGGCATTAGAAAGTTCCACGATGCCACCATATGCATTCTAAACCGTCTGCCCCTTGACATATCATGGTGAAAGGCTTTTTAACTAAGCTTTATTGAAAAAATACTAGGGAGAGAGCATCACCATGGCCTTTTGTCATGAGCAAGCTAATACTTTATGGATGATTCTTGCGGTTGCTTTGATACAGAATAGTCAGATTATGTATGCGCTCTACCTGTCTTGTGAAAGCATCTGGGACAAATCAAATATTTTGGCATGTGTGCCTCACATCCGAAAAAATGAATGCCAATTCTGTCAGTTTCAGCTACTACTCAGCTTAAATATAATCTTTGGAATCACACCATACCATTCTGTAGGTCAGCTTGGTTGTGTAGATGTTTTTTTTTTGAAACATGACAATAACATGCACCTACTGCGGAGCGAAGATATGTCCCTGATCACATTGTAAACAACTCGAGATGTGTCAACTTCAACTAGGAACAAACACTCATAAATGAGGTCAGATTTGACAATTGTTTGCCATATGATATACTGCCCTGCTTGTGTACCTGATATCTTGATAGTCTGGCATTCTTGATAAATGTAGAGAACGTGTGATTTCTTTTATGTAGCACTACAAGCTGTTGATCGTCTAGGGGGTGATTCGACAGCTCAACTATGAAATCTTATGACCAATAAATTTGATAGGCTGTGATATACCTCAAAGAGCAGACACTGTCTATTGAAGACCATTGTACTTCGTGCGGCACACAAACTGAGCTGGCAAAATTAAATTAGGTATAGATAAGTTGGAACCGACAAGATTCTCATACGATATTACCAAAACATGAGTTTCTGCATGACATCATGATGATGGCGAGTGTCTCTGCTATGCAAGTAGACCTGTGATAACATGGCTTTATTTGAGCACGCTGTCGGGTCACAAATAACATGACTATGGGAACTACCACGCTGTCATGGACCTTACATGAAAACATGCACCGGTGATTTTATATGAAATTATGTGACTCGAGCATTGTGACAACGATCCTGTTTTCCAAATGTCACCTAAAGGAATTACTAAGCAGCTCTGTCGATTCCGTCAATGGAGCCCAAACATCTACATATTCTTCCTAAATGAGCATCATAGCCCCATAAAAGCTTCAACCTCGGTCTCCTTAAGAATTAGCCTATAGAATTTCGTCAAGTCAGACGTGACTATCTGTTTTGCTTGGCTACTTCTGCTAAATTACAAGAAAATATTGTGAATCATCTCCTGACTGAACAAGTGATAAAAAACTATTGACCACATGTATGAGTATGCTATCTATATCTCCGTAAACTGGGACTGGGAGTCCCAAAGGCCCCCTCTGATTTGTGCAAGAGAAATTGTGGATGCCAACTGCGCAGACGTGCCTCTACTGCTGTTTGCACTAATTTTTTCAAGAGATCTTCCCAAACTTTACATCTCCTGCAGGAATGCTTCTTCTTCACTTAAACAAGCTGAGATCAATCCTTTTTGGAGTTCACCTCTTAAATTTCGATGACAATGTTGTTAGCCCGTAGTGTTGGATGTAAACTCCTCTTCGTGTAGATTACACCGCCCGTCGATCTGTCATTTGGCTCACACTGTAGCAAATCTGCACATTTTCTGCCCCTTTTTATTAGTCATAATATCTTTACGAAGGCACATGTTCCTGGCAATGACTAAGGCTCGATTGGTTCATTTGACTCTGTTTCCCAAACGATGACCACGCAACTTGCACTCATACTGCCCTCAATTCAAGAGTCAGACCACTGAATATATTGGTTACATACTGTTGAACTTATCTTTTTTTATTGCTTTTGAATAAACACCAGTGTTTTGACTTCGTACAGACTCTGAAACACTTTCAGTTGAAAAGGCGACGACTCGTCAACTGTTGCCAAAACCCAAGAATAGCAAAGCTGCTCTTCCATGAAGTCCGAGAAAACTTTATTTTTTTGCCTCTGATATGAGTAAAACTGAGCATATTTTCTAGCATGAATAATCTGAAATCACACACGTGTATGCTGCTTTCAGCCTCCTGTATGCCCATAGTTTTTTTTTTAATTTTGTATGCCCATAGTTGAGGAGACTAAAACAGTTAGTTACCAGATGAAGTCCCACTCCCAGGTGAAGTCCCACTCCCAGGTGCTTTTGTTGAAGGAAATAAGGTTGCCCCTAGTCTAGGTAAGAAACTAGCTCCTTAAATCATCAACACTCATAACTAAACCTTTTTTTAATGTCGCTAACAGAGTCACTCCTTGTGCAGAAAACTTCAGATGTCTATGCTACCAGAATCACTCCTTGTGCAAAAAGCTTCAGATGTTTAACTAGCTGACATTTTCTAGTTGTCTCGCTTTCCTTGCCATGCGAATATCATTGTGTGGTAATCATGAAGTCTCGTACAACATATGAATTCATTGCGCAGTAGAGCAGTAATAAGAACCTGCAGTACAACAATACTTACTGAAAACTTGCTTGACAGATAGAGTTATTTCTGAAAAGGGCTACACTGAGCTGACGGATACCCACTCATGTCGTCAAGGCTTATCGTACTTCGGAAATTACTAAAAGTTCTGCCCCTACATCTGTTGGTGCTCAGTCTGTTCTGCAAACAACTGAAGATGGTGCAATAATACTTGAGTCGACCCTTATTTCTGCTCAAAACAAAAACAAACAGTCGTCTCTCCACAGACAAGTACTGGTGCAGAGGCGAATTTGACTCAGCTCGGTACTGAATAACAAGCTTTTGAAAATTGGCCACTAGTAGATCTTGCATCCTAAGATTGGAGTGTAGCCACGATCTTTAAACTGTGTTTAGGAGACTGTTCGTGCAGTGGTTGAAGGACGACATCTCCGATTGATTGATCTCTGAATACCATAAGTCAAAAAACTAATTTTCACGATATATTTTTGCATTTTCTCCACTTGACTACCGCAAGGACTACCAGCTGGCCGATATGATAGAACATGCCCAAGTAGTACTTCGCTCAACAATTTAAATCTGGCCACATTGGCATCAAACATTCAGTGAACAAATGGTCAATTATAAATACTTCTATCTTTGGGCACACCTTGATCTTGAACCAGTTGGGATGCATACATGTTCAACTGGAAAACATGGCACAGGATATCTTGCATGTCACTGATCCACCGCATCAATGGTTGACCAACAAATACATATACATGCCTTCTGATAAAAACTGAGTCGAACAAATACGAGGCAAAATGTCCCCTTGAATAATACTTTCCATACAAACAAATGCTCCTTTTACAATGATTTGCAGGATTATGCTATCGATGACCATTGAAGCGCAGCGAAGATGGGAGGAGACTCAGGTCCCACCGGGCGTGCCATTTATTTTTCGCAAGATAAATATCAAATTTATCCGCATTGGCGTTTTAAGTGCGGGCGTGCCAGTATACAACTGTATACGAATTAAAATACTGCCAACACATGAAACGGGAATATCGATCATCAATAAGTTATATATTTCCTTTGTCATGTATTTTTTTGTATAAGCCTGAATATGCATCTGACGGAGACGATTGTAAAGGGTTCCTGGTTCCTAGAACCTCGAAAAAATTCTAGTTAATTACATCGGCGAATTTATACGCACAGAATACCTCCGATTAAGCCGAACAAATGGTCATCTTTATATCTTTATAACATATCAGTGTAAAGAAAACGATCAAGCACATGCAAGAGACACACATTTTAACGTGGAAAACCCAAATCGGGTAAAAAACCACGGTGGCACGGAGGCCAAATCCATTATGTGAAATGTTTACATGTGAGGTGGGTACAACAAATATTCTACTCAAGATAAGCCTTTCTATAAATGTTCGAGACAAAAACTGCATTGTTGATGATGTAGTTATGATGTGTCAGCAATGAAGGAATGTTCAGCTTCAGTTCTACATGAGCCATCGGTCGGAAAATATGAAGTCTCTAAGTTGTTGTTCGTCCTCGTCGGTTGCGAACTACGTGTTTCAAACCTTATCGGTTAGGCTGTGTATGCATACTCGGGCCGCATCGATCGCGGAAGAGAGTAAGTCGGCTGAGATTAAAATAATGAATTGTCGGTTGATCTGAACAATGGTTGTATAAACCTTTAAAAAATGGCATCTTAGTGATTCCAATGTAAATGGCCATGTCATTAACAGGTGCTCTCACAATGCAATTGACTCTTGCGCGCCATGCTGAATCTGCCTTACAAAGTCTCTATAGACCATCCTGATGCATAAGCAGGATGATTCATCATGTGACTTAGAATGTGCATGTATGCATGTTGCTGTCCTTGGAGCAT
>NC_041383.1:823087602-823092792 GCF_002162155.2 Triticum dicoccoides | reverse complement strand
ACTCTCCTTTTCCATATAGGATCAACACACATCCGCGGCGACGATTAGATCGCCATGTAGAGCCGCTGGATGTTATCTATTTCCTTTTCCACATCAGATCGTGGCAAATCCGCGGCGACGATTGGAGCGTCAAGTAGAGCCGCAGGACACCATATATTCCTTTTTGTAGATCATACGGTAAAACGCCAGCGGCAACGGCAAACGATTTGATGGCCAGGTTGAATCACGAGGCGTTACCAACCTGCAATAGAAGAAGAAAATAGAAGAAGGAGATAAAATAGCCGCATCTCACCTTCATGCGACTCACCTACCAAGTAACATCACCGATCTGGTCCTTGAAATGGAGACGCCTAGCAAAGATTGCAAGGAGCGGTGATTACTAATGGTGTGTTAGGATTTGATCGAGCTGTGTATGTGTGTGGTGCTGGCGGCGATGTTGCGAGAAGTGAACTGCGCCGTTGCGCTATGCGATCGCCATAGAACTTCAATCTCCTCCCCCGCCGGAGCCTCCATCTCATGAGATCCTTTTAAAACTTCTAACTCCAGGGTAGACGTTGGAGGCGTCCGGTCCGCCGGTCTCCAACGGACTCCCATAGATGCCGTCGTGGGGTTGTTGCTGGATACTTATCTTGTTATCTGACTTATCTCTAACGCTTGAATCAAATCAGCCACAACGGTTGTGCACGCGTGTGTGACTTTTTAAAGGAACCAATTGCACGTACAGGACACCTGGTCAAACTATAAGTCTGACTAATCAATCAGCGTATACACGGTAACACACACTCATCTCATCTTTTTTCCCTTGATAATGGGCTCTATCCTTAATTGTTTCCTTAGAAGGATTCCTTGTATGAGATGATGCAGATTTCTCTCCCTCAACATATGTGTCCTATTTTTACCACTAATGCTTGAACCGGCACCTCTCTTGTGTACTTCTAACTTTTCTCTATTTAAAATATCCAATGAAATTGGCGTATGTTTATACACGTTACCTTTTTTTTTACTTTACAAACTGTGCCAATAGCAATTCCTGAACTTGTATAACCATGTAAAAATCTCATTCAACACGTATATCATGTATCTGACGCTACTGGCTACATACATGCATGTACAATATGTATAAGATCTCTTATAATTACAATCCCCTAGGAATTGAAATCAATTTCCACATTGTATTCTCCGGCTTTATTGATGACGTGGTCAAGAAAGAATCCCGCCAATTCCTCTTGAATTGCTTTCATGCGATCTGGTTCTAGGAGTTCATTCCGCATCTGCCACGTCTAATTTGAAGAAGGGGGTTAATTAATACATATATATGAATGAAACTCAACAGAAATGATGGTGTAATAAAATGAAATTGTGAATATTATTGCTTACGCACTTCATATTGTCTTTGAGAGTAGCCCCGCTTGTTTTTCAAAGTCGCGTTGTGGATGAACTCGCACACGTAGTATCTACAGAAATCATTCCCTTCTTCCTGCCACAAGCACTTTACGAGAAATACAGGTCAATCAAACTGATAATGAAGCATTATAAATGGCATTGATGAAAGTATAGCTATAGAATCAACGGGAGATGCGCGCAACTAGCTAGCCAGTAGTACTTACTTTCGGGTATGTATATCGCAGCTCCTTCGGTAGTCCCGGAGCTTCTGCGGTGAACTGTTTCCAAACCCTGCAAGACAAAGAAAATAATTATTATTACTTGAGATATCAGGAAATGAACAAAAAGTTGCCGATATGGTGCGATAATGATCGATTGAACTTACTTGCTGAGCATTTCAGTCATGTCCGCATAGGATTTGGGATCTTTCCATCTCGAGTCTAAGACGGTTACTAGTCCAACCTCAAGCTTAATCTCCAGAAGAATATAGTGGTACCTGCGCACGCATGCATAACTCATCAATTACATTACTATAACCTCGCTCGAGTAATAAGGGAAACCGAATATGCACACGACAGTAACACTCACTTGCCGTTGTAAGGAAAGAGTATGGTATCTTTGTTTTGATTTTTTATCAATGATTGTAGCACGTTGTCCTCGGCCTCTTTGATGTCCTTTTTAACCAGAAATTCATCTATGATATTTGTGTTAATGAACCCAATATCATAAATTTCTTGTTTTTTGCACTCGACGATCTTCAATCTGCATAATATATTGAGGATAATTAATTATAAATTCATGAAATGAAAGTGCCGAGCTATATATAGAGACTTAATGACAGAAATAGTACTTACAGATAGTAGCAAAAGACCATTAGTTTATCGAGGGCATTTTGATTGAAGAACGCGAAGAACTCATCAAATGGAACAGTCAACAGATCATTTGCAACGAGATCGTGCTCCTCTTTAATATGCAGATACAAAGCATTCGTACCCTCAGACTCTCTGCAGGTTTCCATGTACCAATTATGGAATTTTCGCATCATTGTTGTCAGAGATTTTTCATCTTTGACGAGAGGCTTCCCGTACTCGTATCTCTGTTCGTCCACCTCCAAGAGGAAGTGCATCGTCAGGCAGGTAATCGTCAAGATTGCCATAACCGGCCACCGTCCCCGGAGCATTAGACACATTGAGCGGGGGGCACGATTGCTGTGCTTGTTCGCCGAGCTGTGCAATTTTTCCCCTTTGCTCGTTCTTTTGACCTTTTAGCACTGACAGTAGTTCCCGACCGCTGGGCTTGGAGATATGTCTGTTCAGTAATGCACTCATAGTTGGTTCTCGGTGGAGACTTTGGTGGTTTCCTCAGGGCATCGATGGTGCGCTTTGCTTTCACCGGATCTACCTTCTCCTCCGGAGGTGGATGTCTCTTTGCTTTCACCCCTTCAAAGAACTCCTTCACGTGGGTCCGCACAATTGTATCGTTTTCCTCCTCGGACCTCTCGTACGGTAACTTCTCTAGAGGCTTGAGAGACGATGGACCGTATTTGTATTGCCTCCCGCCTCCGGTTGTGCTGCTAGACGTCGGAGCAGACGGAGCGGCTGCGGCGTCTGTCTCCTTTCGTGCTTGCTTACGAGGCGGAGGAGAAGGAGTACGACGCGCTGGAGCAGACGGGGCGGCGGCGGGTCTCTTCCGCCCTTGCTGGCGAGGCAGAGAAGGAGGATGCTGCAGGCTGCTCCGGAGCACCGGCGCAGGCGGAGAAAGAGGCAGAGTGCTGCCATGCACGGTTGAAGGAGGCGGAGTACCGCCACGCGTGCCCTGATCGTCACTCGCCGGAGGAGGAGGCGGTGGAGGAGGCGGAGTGCCCTGACTCGCCAGAGCAGGAGGAGGAGGCGGAGGCATCCAATTCGGAAGGTTGATGAGCTCCTTCTTCCATAGGCATGGAGTCTTCAGAGCAGAACCCAGCCTAGTCTCCCCTTCACCGGTAGGGTGGTCAAGCACGAGGTCCTCAAATCCCTCCGTTATTTCATCCACCATCACCTTAGCATATCCTTTTGGAATCGGCTGGCAGTGATAAGTTGTGCTGGGTCCACTAGGATAAACTTGGCCAACAGCCGCCTTGACCTTCAAATTCATCCATCGCGCCATAATGTGGCAATTTTGAGACTCCGTGATACCATCCACGGGATAGCTGGCAGGAGCCGTCAAGACATGCTCCGGCTGAAGCAGCTCGGTGGAAGCCACGCTGCTTCTCCGCTGAGATGGCGGGGTAGCTTCGGGGGAAGCTTCGGCAGGTCGTTTGCTGCGATCTGCTGCTTCTCGTTCCTCTTCTCGATCCTCTAGCCCCATTACCCTTTCGTGCAGCGCCTGCAGTTGGTCATGCTCCAGTTTCTTCCTCCTCTCGTGGGTTTTATAACCCCCTATGTCCGAAAAACTAACCTTCCACGGAATGGAGCCTGGCGTGCCTCGTGTCCGTCCAGGGTGCTCTGGATTCCCAAGGGCCATTGTGAGCTTGTCCTTCTCCCTGTTTGGAAGGAACGTCCCTCGCTGCGCTGCATCGATATAGTGTCGAAGGTTCTTGACTGGTATTTCCAGTTGCTCGTCCGTCCACTGGCAAAACCCTGTTACAGGGTCCAAGGTTCCGCCAGACCCGAAGAACCAAGTCCGGCAATGGTCTGGCCATCTCATTGTCTCTGGTTCGATCCCTTTTTCAAGCAGATCATTCTCAACCTTGGACCACTTAGGCCGGGCTTGCAGGTAGCCACTTGACCCCGTGCGGTGGTGAAGCGTCTTCTTCGCAGCATTTTTCTTGTTTGTCTCCGACATCTTCTTACTCTTTTCCGATGTCTTGTAGGCCACAAATGCGGGCCAGTGATCTTTGATCTTCTCATATTTGCCGATGAATTCTGGTGTCTTTTTATTTTTGACAAACTGGTTCAGCTCTTTCCTCCACCTCCTCATTAGGGTTGCCATCTTCTTAAGAGCACAAGACTTGATTAATTCCTCTTTAACTGGCTTCTCCGGATCCTCCTCTGGCGGTAGGGTGAAATTTGCCTTCAGCTCAGTCCAAAGATATTCTTTCTGCATATCATTGACATAAGACACCTCAGGGTCTTCCTCCTTAGGCTTATACCATTGCTGGATGCTGATCGGGATCTTCTCCCTAACAAGAACGCCGCACTGAGTAGAAAATGCCTTCCTTGTCCGGATGGGTTCAATCGGTTCGCCGTCGGGCGCGATTTCTATGATCTCAAACTTTTCATCCGAACTCAACTTTTTCTTCGGGCCTCGTCTCCTTACCGAAGTTGTGCTCGATCCGGAGGGCTAGAAATTATAAGGAAGAAAGACGAGAGTAATTAATATGTGTACATATGCCAAAACAATGGAAGCATCAATTAACTAGTCAGCACGGGCTTAACTAATATATATATACCTGGCCGGGCTTGGTTCGGTCACCGGAGCAGTCAGCACGGTCTCCTTCTTGTACCTCCATTGTGTCACCG
Source organism: Triticum dicoccoides (assembly GCF_002162155.2). Taxonomy (NCBI): domain Eukaryota; kingdom Viridiplantae; phylum Streptophyta; class Magnoliopsida; order Poales; family Poaceae; genus Triticum; species Triticum dicoccoides. Next base: position 823,087,909 of record NC_041383.1, on the reverse strand, counting down.
GAGCCATCATGAACATAGTCCTGTTCTTGTACCGGCATTAATGGGCCGAAGCCATCATGAACATAGCCCTCTTCTTCACCCCGTTCTTCCAGCTGACCAACGGTGTCGAGGAGAAATGATGCAACTTCATCCCTTCCATTTGCGATTATGTCCCTCAATATCTCTTCTGTTTCTTCGTCTCGGCAGTGCTCCATAGTTTCTGCAAATATTTACAACATGTCAATTATTATTCAAACATGGTACAGATGGATATATATATATATATATATATATATATATATATATATATATATATATATATATATAT
>NC_041383.1:823032886-823087100 GCF_002162155.2 Triticum dicoccoides | reverse complement strand
GAGTCATGTTAGTGGCCTCGACGCTGCTTCTCTAGGGTTTGGGGTCGCCTCGACACAACAACGCTTCAAAGGTTTGGGGTGACCTTGACGACAACGCTCTTTTAACTTGGTAAATTTGGGTGGCCTCGAGAGAGTTAATTTGTCGGGTAGGGGCGCGGCGGGAGGGGGTAGGATACCAACATCGTTTTCTCTCTAGGGTTTGGGTGTCCTCGAGAGTTTTGGTCGAGCGAGAGGGCCGGGGGGGTATATATATCGACCGCCCCTCATGTCGAAGTTATCTCGAGGGGGTTATATCGACAACGACGCGACAACGACGAGAAAGGAAAATAATTAAGGAAAAGGAAGAAAAGAGGAAGAAGGAAGAAGAAGAAGGAAGAAGAAGAAGAAAAAAAAAGAGGAGAAGAAGAAAGGAATAGAGTAGAAGAAGAAAAAATAGAATTTTTTTTCTATTTTTTCTTCTTCTCCTCTATTCCTTTCTTCCTCTCCTCTTTTTTTTCTTTTTTTTCCTCTTCTTATTTATTTCTCCTCTTCTTCCTCCTCTTCTTCATCTTCTTATTTTCCTTTTTCCTCTCATTGTTTTTCTTCTTCTTTCTTCCTTCTTCCTTCTTCCTCTTTTATTCCTTTTCCTTATTTTACTTTAAATTTCTCCTCTACACTAACCTAGAATGCACTAACCTAAAATCGATATCTACTAACAACCTAAACCATACACTGAAACTATGTAAAACATTTCAATGCGAAAACAAATGCGATCATAATCGCAACCAATGTAACAACTGATCCAACGACATAATGATACCAAGCCTCGGTATGAATGGCATATTTTCTAATCTTTCTAATCTTCAAGCGCATTGCATCCATCTTGATCTTGTGATCATCGACGACATCCGCAACATGCAACTCCAATATCATCTTCTCCTCCTCAATTTTTCTAATTTTTTCCTTCAACAAATTGTTTTCTTCTTCAACTAAATTTAAGCTCTCGACAATAGGGTCGGTTGGAATTTCCGGTTCAACAACCTTCTAGATAAATAAAATCTATGTCACGTTGGTCGGCATAATTGTCATAAACAATAAATGAACCAATAGTTATGAAAAGATAATATATACCACATCCGAATCATAGACATGACAAGGGCCGACGAGGGCGGATAACAAAACCATCGCACTATATAAGATGCAATAATAAAAGTAAGAAAATTATACAAGTATCTATATAAATATACAAGTAAGAATTTTTTTTCCATTCAGAAAGAAGATAAGAACAAGAGGCTCACCACGGTGGTGCCAGCGACGAGATCGACGTGGGAGATCGACAACGGTGAAGACGGGGACGGGACGTGACAGACCGCTAAACCTAGACAAATATTGAGGAAAATGCAGCTTGGAGGTCGAGCTTGGAGAGGAGAAAGCTTAAGTAGTGTGGCTCGGGCATTCCATCGAACACCTCGTGTGCATAGGAGGTGAGCTAGAGCACCACAAAGCTCTCCCCTCGCCCGCCACGAAAAACAGAGCACTGTGAGTGCTCTGCTCGCGGGCGAGGGGTAGATATAGGCAACTAATTGGTCCCGGTTCGTGCCACGAACCGGGACTAAAAGGCAGCCTTTGGTCCCGGTTCACGCCACCAACCGGGACCAATGGTGGTGGGCCAGGAGCGAGGCGCATTGGTCCCGGTTTGTCCCACCAACCGGAACCAATAGGTCCAGCCGAACCGGGACCAATGGCCCACGTGGCCCGGCCGGCCCCCGGGGCTCACGAACCGGGTCCAATGCCCCCATTGGTCCCGGTTCTGGATTGAATCGGGACTAATGGGCTGACCCGGCCTGGACCATTGCCCCCTTTTCTACTAGTGGGAGTATCTAGGTGACATTAGGGTTTTGGTTGATTTGTGTCTTAAGGTGTTATTCTAGTACGAACTCTTTAATAGATCGATCCGAAAGAATAACTTTGAGGTGGTTTCGTACCCTACCATAATCTCTATGTTTGTTCTCCGCTATTAGTGGCTTTGGAGTGACTCTTTGTTGCATGTTGAGGGATTGTTATATGATCTATCTATGTTATTATTGTTGAGAGAACTTGCACTAGTGAAAGTATGAACCCTAGGCCTTGTTTCCTATCATTGCAATATCGTTTACGCTCACTTTTATCATTAGTTACCTTGCTGTTTTTATTATTTCAGATTACAAAAACCTATATCTACCATCCATATTTCACTTGTATCACCATCTCTTCGCCGAACTAGTGCACCTATACATTTTACCATTGTATTGGGTGTATTGGGGACACAAGAGACTCTTTGTTATTTGGTTGCAGGGTTGTTTGAGAGAGACCATCTTCATCCTATGCCTCCCACGGATTGATAAACCTTAGGTCATCCACTTGAGGGAAATTTGCTACCGTCCTACAAACCTGTGCACTTGCAGGCCCAACAACGTGTACAAGAAGAAGGTTGTGTAGCACTTACCATCAGCCATTTTCTTTAGCTGAGGAATATGAACAACTGAATTTTCTGAAGAGGTGTGCAACTTTTCTTCGAGGAACGCTGCAAATGAGTTAAGTTGATGAGAACCTAGTGATTCAGCAGCAGACATGAGTACCTGTGAACAGAGTATAGTTGCGAGGAAGTTGAAGAGGTCATATGCGTTCTCAGAAGTTTTTTCAAAATGAACAAGTTTGAGGAATTTGACCAGATGTGTCTTGAAGAATTTCACTAAGTGTTCTTTGACTTAGGTTCCAGAGTTGTGCGAATCGTGAGATTTACAGAATTTAGGAATCGTGAAAAAAAACGTCACTTAGAGAAACAAATCAAGAACTGAAGATTTGTGCTAGGTGTTTAGAGTGTAGAGGTTGAAGAATAAACACCTTTTGAAGATTTGATGAAAATCATCAGTAGAATAAATGCAGTAAAAGTAACTTTTAATTACCCTTGATGAAGAACACGATGAACAAGAGGTGTAGATTTAGAAGTTCTTCGGCTCGGATCTTCCACACCCTAACTTGGCGGAGGAAGACGTCTATGGCGGCGGCGAAGGGAAGATTTCTGCGGTCGGCGCGAGTACGACGGCGACGAGGTCGAGGCAGTGAAGCTCTTCCTCACCGGCGACGATGGAGGTAGCGGTGGCGCTAGGGTTTGACAAGCTCAAGCGAGGGAGTGAGGTCGAGCGGAGTAAAAACAAAATGAGGAAGGGAAGGGGGTATTTATAGCTGGAAAAAAAAATTGTTCGCCCGAGGAAATTGGACGAACATGCCCCTGACCCTTCTCATTCGCGTGACATGTGTCACCCATGTACTGAGAGGTGGAGATCGTGTGACATTGTGGGTGAATAGATAAGTATGTGGAATGCGTAACAGTTTGAGCGGCAAAAGCCGAAAATTCAGATAAGAATATTTTAAAGTTTCGTTCGCAATTTCTTCAGCTGACAAGGACACAGTGAAGAATTTGAACGAGTTTAAAAATAGAACGCATATGAAGAATTTGTGAACAGACTGGGTTGAGTTTAGCATAGAGGGGGAAGGGTCTGATCACATTCACTTAGCAGAAAAATCCACTTGAAGAATTAGCAATAAGTGAATGTTGTAGAGGACATAAACTCATATATATATATATATATATATATATATATATATATATATATATATATATATATATATATATAGTCAAATGAAGAACAACGACGAATAGAGTCAAGACAATGAAAAGTTGAAGAATTTGAAAAACTGAGGAATTTCAAAGATGAAGAAAAACTCAAATTGAAGATTTTCAACTTTGCTTGGTGTCGTAACCCACCGTATAAGAAAGCTGATTTCAGACACTGCATACAATTCTCGTAGGGTTCTGAGAATCAATTTCTTCATTAATTTCTTCACACTTAGAGGGTTAGTCCTCATTGATGGAAGAAAAAAATGTTACTTCGTGTGTTTCACATCTAAGCCATCAAGTCAACATAAGTGTTAGGATGTGTGTCCTTTTCAAAGAACATTCGAACATTCTAGGATATTTAGCTCACACCGCAACTTGCTAAATCTCTTCTCATCCAAGGGCTTTGTGAATATACCGGCCAGCTGGTCTTCAATACTTGCATAGTCGATGGAGATGTCACCCTTCAACACATGGTCACGAAGAAAATGATGACGAATTTGGATGTGCTTTGTCTTTGAGTGCTGAACTGAGTTGTCTGCAATCTTGATGGCACTCTCATTGTCGCAGTAGAGTGGCACGTTCTTCAGGTTGATGCCATAGTCCTTGAGTGTTTACTTCATCCATAGTAGTTGAGCACAGCAAGATCCAGGGGCAATATACTCAGCTTCTGAAGTGGAGAGTGATACACAATTCTGTTTCTTCGAGGACCAACAAATCAAGGATCGTCCAAGGAAATGACATGTGTCTGACGTTGACTTGTGATCCACCCGATCACCAGCATAGTGAGAGTCGGAATATCCAATGAGATCAAAGGAAGAGCCGTTGGGATACCATAATCCAAGTGTTGGTGTGTGATCTAGATATCGAATAATATGCTTCACAGCCTTGTGGTGTGATTCCTTCGGTGTAGCTTGAAATCGGGCACACATGCAAACACTAAGCATAATATCCGGCCTAGATGCACATAGGTACAGTAAAGAGCCAATCATGGAGCGGTATACCTTTTGATCGAAGTCTTTACCATTTTCATCAGTGCATAGATGGCCATTTGTGGGCATAGGAATTTTGATGCCTTTGCAATCTTGCATGCCGAATTTCCTCAACACATCCTTGATGTATTTCTCCTGAGATATGAATATGCCATTGTATTGTTGACGAAGCTGAAGACCTAAGAAGAACTTCAATTCTTCCATCATAGACATTTGATATTCTTCACTCATCATATAGGCAAATTCATCACTATAACGTTGGTTAGTTCAGCCAAAGATAATATCATCAACATATATTTGGCACATGAATAATTCATCATCATATGTTTTGGTGAAAAGAGTTGGGTCAAGTGAACCGGGTTTGAAGCCTTTCTTCATGAGGAATTCCTTCAGTGTGTCATACCATGCCCGAGGTGCTTGCTTGAGGCCATAGAGGGCCTTGTTGGGTCTGTAGACGTGATCTGGAAATTTTGGATCCTCAAAACCTGGTGGTTGAGCAACATATACTTGTTCCTCAAGCTTACCATTGAGGAATGCACTTTTCACATCCATTTGTTGTAAGACGATATTATGATGGTTAGCATAAGCAAGCAATATGCGAATAGCCTCAAGTCTAGCAACAGGTGCAAAAGTTTCATCGAAATCAATTCCTTCAACCTGTGTGTAGCCTTGAGCTACAAGACGAGCCTTATTCCTCACCACGAGGCCATTTTTGTCTTTCTTGTTGCGGTAGATCCATTTGGTACTGATGATGTTGTGCTTGCGTGGGTCTGGTCGCTTGACAAGCTCCCACACATTGTTGAGCTTGAATTGATGCAATTCATCTTGCATGGCTTGAATCCACTCGGATTCCATGAATGCTTCATCTACTTTAGTGGGCTCTGTGATAGAGGCAAATGCAAAATTCCCACAAAAGTTAGATTAATGTGAAGGTTTTGAGCGTGCGAGGGGACCTGGTGCACGAAGGTCATCGATGATCTTCTCGATCTGCACTTCGTTTGCTATGCGAGGATGTGCCGGTTGACAACTTTGCTTAGGCCCAGCAACACTAAGGTGTCTTGTATTCATCAAGGATGGTGCGGGCCATCTCAACAAGAGTCATGTTCTTGCGCTCCACTACGCCATTCTGCTGAGGAGTATAAGGAGCAGACAATTCATGAGTAATACCAAGCATATCGAGATATTCATCGAGGCCAGTGTTCTTGAACTCGGTTCCATTATCACTCCTAATATGCTTGATCTTCACACCGAAGTTAGTGGAAGCCCTTGAGGAAAAACGTCTGAAGACTTCCTGCACTTCATTTTTGTAAGTGATGATATACACCCATGTGTAAGGAGAATAGTCATCAACTATGATAAAGCCATATAATGATGCAGAACTAGTGAACGTGGCGTAATGAGTAGGGCCAAATAGATCGATATAAGTAATTCAAAGGGACGAGAAGTGGTCATGATAGTCTTCGAGGGATGCTTGGCTCTGGTAATCTTTCCAGCCTCACAAGCCCCACAAAGATTGTCTTTGAGTAATCTGACACCCTCGATGCCAATGACGTGCTTCTTCTTTGCGAGTGTATGCAAGTTCCTCATCCCAGCATGACCAAGTCGTCGATGCCATAACTAACATTCTGAAGCTTTTGCAAGTAGACATGTGGCAGGCTGTGGTCCTGCAGAGAAATCAACATTATACAAGTCTCCATTCCTAAATCCTTCTAAGACTTTGGAGTTGTCAGATTCCAGTAGCACAAGGCAACAAAATTTGCCAAAGACAACAACCATATCAAGATCACAAAGCATTGAGACAGACATAAGATTAAATCCGAAGGACTCAACAAGCATGACCTTGTCCATGTGTTTATCCTTTGAGATTGCAACCTTACCTAGACCCAATACCTTGCTTTTGTCTTTCTCAGCGTAGGTGATATGCTTCAGATGAGACGGGACAAATCAGTGTCCATCAACAAGCTCCTGTCACCAGTCATGTGATTTGTACATCCACTGTCGAGGACCCACTCAGTAGCTTTGGGTTGTTCATCCTGCAGATGAATTAGTGCAACTTACGAACCCATATACTTTATCAGTGAAGAATATGATATCAATTTCATCAACAGTAATAGATATAGCAATATGAGGACGTGAGAAATGAATGATTCATTTCTTCATGATTAGCTTGCGTCCTTTCAAGCACATTCAGGTCTCCAGCAAATTCTTCAGACGAGTAAGTTCGTTTGGAGACCTGACCCTGCATAAGAGATTAGTTCTTTTTCTTCACCACCCACATCTGGAGGGGTGGCAAAGAGTTCATCATTCTGCGAGCTCCATAAGAAAAAGATGGCATAGAAGCCAGGGCACTTCGTTTCACAGAAGAGTGGTTAGGATAAGCATATGAATAAGTAGAGAAATTCTTCGAGGACTTATGAACATAGTGGTGTGAAGTATAATGCACATATTCATAGCCTTTAGACTTTCCCTTTGAAATAGAAGTGTTAGCACGGTGATGTTCATATGAGGATTTTGATCCATGTGAGGAATTTGAACCATATGAAGAATTTGGTCGATATGAGGAATTTGATCTGGGGTTCCTATTCTTCATAGGTGGTGTCATGATGACATTCACCTGAAGATTTTCAAGGCATCTTGTAGGAACCCAGATTTTCTTCATAGGGGGACCGTTCCTGCAGTTAGTTCCAACATATCAAGCAAATACTTCACTGTTCTGATACTTGAATAGTTTATAGTTGGAGTCAAATGACTCATCAGAGGAATATGAAGAATCAGAGGTAAATCCGGATAAATTGCATGGATCTACAGGAGGTCCTTTCGCAAAAACCCATGATGTTTTGGGGTACTGCTCAGGTTTCCAGTAGGTCCCATCAGCACTGAGTTTCCTCTCAAAGGCAATACCCTCTTTCCTAGGGTTCCTGTTCAAGATATGCTTTTTGAGCACATCACATAGAGTCTGATGCCCTTTGAGGCTTTTGTAAATGCCTGTCACATACAATTCCTTCAGCCCTGCATTATCGTCAGTGATACATGTGGTATCCTCAGATGAGGAATTTGTAACCACAGAGACAGTTGAAGAATTTTCAGCAATAGAAGCATTTGAACATTCAGGTGATGAATTAGCAGGTTCACGCTCAATGCATTTCAGGCATGGTGGAATAAATTCTTCCTGAGCGGAACTGATCTGTTGAGAAAGCAATGAATCATTTTCCTTCTGAATATCTTCATAACTCGCTTTTAACTTCTCAAGATCTTGCTTTCTCTAAAGAAATTCATAAGAAAGCTTCTCGTGATCAGTTAGGAGAGTGTTATGATGATTTTGAAGGTTGTCAAACCGAGTTTGAAGTTTCTGAAGATTATCTATCAGAGTCTTAGTTCAATTCAATTCCTCACCCAACAGGTCATCGCTTCTGTCTAGTTGATTTTGAATCTTTTCTATAGCATTCTGTTGTTTAACAGCAAATTTTGCAAGTTTTGAATAGCTAGGCTTAAGATTGTCATCAGATTCATCGTCACTATAGTCAGAGGGGGAATGTTTGAGTACCTTGGCACCTTTTTCCATGAAGCAATAGGTGGGTGCATAGTCATCGTTGTCCTTGTCAGCAGAGTCGGGGAAGTCATCTTCTTCAGTGTTGAAGATGGACTTGCTCTCGTAAGTAGTAGCGAGGGCTAGGCTAGCCACACCAGAGTCAGATTCCTCCTCTTCCACATTATCCTTAGATTCCACTTCGGAGTCCATTTCCTTGCCAATGAATGCCCGGGCCTTCTTGGAACTGCTCTTCTTGTGAGATGAAGACTTTGAGGATTTTGATGACGAAGACTTTGAAGATTTCTTCTTATTCTTTGAGTCATCAAAATTGTCATCTTTGTACTTTTTCTTCTTTGATTACTTTTCTGACAGAGGACAATCAGACATGTAGTGACCAGGTTTCTTGCATTTGTGGCAAGTTCTCTTTTCGTAGTCATGGGATGAGGAATCATCACTTCTTGAAGAGTTCCCAAAACGGCCGCGGCGAGAGAACTTCTGGACTTTCCTCATGAGCATTGCTAGGTCCTGGCTCAATTCTTCAGGATCACCAAGGCTGCTACCAGAATAATCAACTTCGGACTCAGATACTGCCTTGGCCTTCAGTGCGCGTGGTCTTCCATAGCTCGGTCCATAGAGATCTCTCTTCTCAGCAAGCTGAAACTCATGAGTGTTTAGCCTCTCGAGGATATCAGCAGGATCAAGTGACTTGTAATCAACTCGTTCTTGAATCATCAGTGCGAGGGGACCAAATGAGGTGTCAAGTGATCTCAGTAATTTCTTCACCACCTCATGATCGGTGATATCAGTGGCACCAAGTGCTTGGAGCTCATTTGAGATGTCAGTGAGGCGATCGAAGGTTTGCTGAACATTTTCGTTGTCGAGTCTATTGAAGCGGCTGAAGAGATTGCGAAGAACATCAACTCGGGAGTCACGTTGAGTTGAGACTCCTTAGTTGACCTTGGACAGCCTATCCCAAATCATCTTAGCAGTTTCCACAGCACTTACCCTGCCGTACTAACCTTTGCTCGGATGGCCACATACACACACACACACACACACACACACAAACACACACACACACACACACACACACACACACACACACACACACACATATATATATATATATATATATATATGATATTCTTCGCTTGAGAATCGAGTTGCTTGAATCTCTTCACATCAGTAGCATTCAGAGACGGAGTGACTGAGGGAACGCCATTTTCCACAACGTACCAGAGATCATTATCAATTGCCTCAAGATGCATTCACATCTTATTCTTCCAGTACGGGTAGTCCGTCCCATCAAAGGTAGGACACCCAGGAGAGACCTTGATCATACCTGCAGTCGACATAACTAAAACTCCAGGCGGTTAAACCAAAATCACACATAACAAGGGAGTACCTTGCTCTGATACCAATTGAAAGTGCGTTACGTCGACTAGAGGGGGGTGAATAGGCGATTTTTATGAATTCTTCACTGAGGAATTTTAGGGTGAGGAAATTCCTAAACGAAGAACTACTTGCAGCGGAATAAGTACTCAGGTATAAGAATAACAAAGCAACATCATAGTCATCATGATGAAATGAAAGAAAAACACAGAGTATAGAAAAGGTAAACACAGGATAGGCAGGATGAAGACAAAATAGACTGAAGAAATAGGATAGAGAAATTAGAGAAAGTCTTCAGTCAAAGTCTTCAAGCAGTATGATCAGGTTCATCAACACACAAATGAGGAAATGAAAGGGTTGAGGAAATAGAACCAGTTGGCTTGGTGAAGATAATGATTTGGTAGACCAGTTCCAACAGCTGTGATAGTTGTACATCTGGTTGGAGTGGCAGAGTATTTAAACTCGAGGAGACACAGTCCCGGACACCCAGTCCTGAACACAGAGTCCAGGACACCTAGTCCTCACCGTATTCTCCTTGAGCTAAGATCACACAGACCTCGCCCAACACTAGTGGTAAGTCTTCACAGGTGACTTCCAAACCTTCACAGACTTGGTCACTCGGCAATCCACAATTCCTCTTGGATGCTCAGACCATGACGCCTAACAGTCTGGAGGATATACAGTCCTCAAAGGTAACAAGCGTCGGTTCCACACAGGAACAACCTCTTCAGTGATGCTCAATCACTTTGGGGTTTGTAGGTTTGGGTTTGGGATTTGGGTTTTTCTCACTTGATGATTTTCGCTCAAAGTCCTTGGAGGATGGGATGCTCTCAAATTACAAGTGTCAGTTTCTCTCGGAGCAGCCAACTAGCTAGTGGTTGTAGGTGGCGGCTATTTATAGCCCAGGGAGCAGCCCGACATGATAAGACATAAGTGCCCTTCAATGATATGACTGTTAGGTGGTAGCATATTTTGGAACAGCTGGCGCGCGGCTCAGCAACGGTCAGATTTTTGAGGTTCGAATTCCTCAAGGCTATCATGTTCCTCACTGTGTAGGCAATCCGCACTGGCGAATTCCTAACTCCTCAGTGAAAACAAATTCCTCAGAGATCAGAAGATCTTCGCCTATGTCACTGAAGAAATTTGACTGAACTGATATGAGATTTCCAATGGCTTCACTCGAAGGATTGGGTAGGTGTAGGATTTTGAGATGAGCATCACATGGAAATCAGTTTCCTTAGCATTACCTCGACCCCCTTTAACAGTACGGTGTTTCCTATGACTCAAGAAAGAGAAAATGAAACTACGAAAACAAAAGTCTTCACGCTTCAGATTCCTCGCATGAATATCCAAGTCTTCAAGGTCACACCAATTTCTTCACTTCAAGTCTTCAGAAAGTCTTCAGAGATCCAAAGTCTTCAGTCGAAGAACTTCATTTTTAGGGGTCTACTTTCTCTGTAAATATCAGACTCCTCATAGAATTATAGACTTGTGTACCCTCACAAACGCATCAGCCCCTTAACCTATAAGTCTTCAATACACCAAAATTACTAAGGGGCACTAGATGCACTTACAATATGCAAGTGTCCGCTTGTCATTTGAAGAAAGAATCTTTATTTTAATTATACCATTTCTTGTTAAGTTTTTATTCTGTTCCTAGGTGATATGTGAAAGTTATGTCATAGTTATTATTAATCCAATTTATTTTTGTTATTGCACTTAATCAGGACTCGTATCATTTTATTCGGGTTTGGGATAGCAGTGAAGGAGGACGATTTATTGATTTTCTCCGTGAAAATGCAACGGGTTATGTACTTGCCTGGAGAGTTTTGGCCACTTTGGCTCAAGCAGGAGCTGCATGATTGTGTTACTTTACCGATGAGACGGCAATTGCTTTGAAGTTGTCAGATCTCTTCATGTTTGATAAAACCAAACAACATTCAAGTTACAGTGTTGCGTAAGTGTTTATTCCTATTTCTCATATAAGTATTCATTCAGATGTTGTAGCTTAGTAATTGTTGGTGCTTTTGTTTGCAGCAAGCTTGTCAAGTTTGGAAAAGATTCTATGGTGAACGCAATTGATCTGCTTGCCAATGTCCATGCTACCCCAAGCCTTGAGGAGAATTTTAAAACTAAGGTTCTTGTTCACTTTTTTCTATTCATCTTTGGAGATGCACCCCGTTTTGATATTTTCAAGAGGAGGATGTACAAGACAATATTTTCTCAAACTGAAGAACAAACTGATGAAGTGGGTGATATATATCAAGTCTATGCAAACAGCTGGAACAATTCTTCCAAGACAACTTGTCTCATGATCTTATTGATTCCTGAAACGAAGATGGCAGCAGACTTGAAGGCTGAGAGGCCCAACAAGGTCAATCCCTGTGGTCCTCATCCCAGACTTGTGGAATTCTTAGAAGAAATGGAGATCCACCAGATAATTTCTTAGGAGAGGTGTTGTTGGTTTGCAAGCCAAGATATCCAAGACGTCTATCAATTGAAAAAGGAACCCATACATTTATGGAGAAGTTCCCTACAAGAGACTTGTTGAACGCTGCATATCGCTGCAGAAGTACTCGGAGCTTGTCACAGGGGTAATCATGCGTGAAAAGCCTTACGACAAACCACTATATCTTGAAAGTTATTCGTCCAAGGAGTCTAAGAAGCCTAGTGAAAACCAATATGTTTATACAAAACATTTATACTTTTTAAAATTAATTTTTATTATACCACTCACATAATTAATCTCCTTTGCATTACATAGTTGACATAATAAACCACGTAATAACATTTTTGAATAATATTTACTAATATTTTTAATATAGTTCTGATGTATATATTGATAAATTTATTTTCACAAAATTTTTTTGTAATAAAAAACTTGTTTGAATGAATTTTGATGATTGCATAAATCATGTAGTGTATATAAATGTATTTGTGTGTATATACATGTGTCCAATATATTTAGATATCAATATAGTTTATAGCTCTAAAGCGTATCATCCATCAAATATCTTAATAGTTGTTTCTATTGTACTACTATTAGGTAATTATTTTTACATAAACTTTTGGGGTATAAATTGTGCTATTGGTAAATAGGTCCTGGAATTTGGGTTCAGTGAAATGTTGAAATTTGCATGTTTTTACTGGGAATTAAATACATTGCGTATAGTAATTAACAACTAACAGAAACATGGTCTCAAATTTACTTTCACGTACATTATATTGATTATTTATAGACTCCATACAAAATCTCATGTTAGTCTCTCACAACCAAACTATCGTGGTTAAATTGGTTTTTTTCGTTAATACATGTTATTGGTATGTGGAGTGGACTTGCCCTTACTAGTAGTGTTTTTTATCATCGTCAATATTTTGTCAATGACAGATAATCATATAGTGATTACTAGTATGCATTTTGTATTTTGTCCCCTCCTTCACTTGGGGCCCAAGAAATTTTCCCATTTTCCTGAATTATAGGCAGGCCCTAGTTGCCCAGCTGTGACTTTTTGCCATGGAATACGCCTTCTGGAAACATCAATGGGGCAGCAAGATTGATGGTGCAGTGGCTTCTGAGATAGAAGTAAATTATGTGTGTCACTTGCCTTACTAAACTTAGTTATGTTATATGTTGCTCCCATTTCTTGCTCTATCTATGCTTGTCTCTACAAATTTAGCAGATCACTAACTTCATTTCTCCTCGTATAAGTAAGGAATGGAAGAGAAAGGACATGTTTAATATTCATATTCCATATCTTAATACTGAAGGAAATATGACCTAGAGGCAATAATAAAGTTGTTATTTATATTTCCTTATATCATGATAAATGTTTATTATTCATGCTATAATTGTATTAATCGGAAACTTAGTACATGTGTGACTACATAGACAAACAGAGTGTCACTAGTATGCCTCTACTTGACTAGCTCGTTGAATCAAAGATGGTTAAGTTTGCTAGCCATAGACATGAGTTGTCATTTGATTAACGGGATCACATCATTAGAGAATGATGTGATTGACCTGACCCATTCCGTTAGCTTGGCACTTGATTGTTTAGTATGTTGCTATTGCTTTCTTCATGACTTATACATGTTTCTATGACTATGAGATTATGCAACTTCCGAATACCGGAGGAACACTTTGTGTGCTACCAAACGTCACAACGTAGCTGAGTGATTATAAAGGTGCTCTACAGGTGTCTACGATGGTACTTGTTGAGTTGGCATAGATCGAGATTAGGATTTGTCACTCCGATTGTCGTAGAGGTATCTCTGGGCCCTCTCGATAATGCACATCACTATAAGCCTTGCAAGCAATGTGACTAATGATTTAGTTGCGGGACGGTGCATTACAGAACGAGTAAAGAGACTTGCCGGTAACGAGATTGAACTAGGTATTGAGATACCGACGATCCAATCTCGGGCAAGTAACATACCAATGACAAAGGGGACAACGTATGTTGTTATGCGGTTTGACCGATAAAGATCTTCATAGAATATGTAGGAGACAATATGAGCATCCAGGTTCCGCTATTGTTTATTGACCGGAGATGTGTCTCGGTCATGTCTACATAGTTCTCGAACCCGTAGGGACCACACGCTTAACGTTCGGTGACGATCGGTATTATGAGTTTATGTGATTTGATGTACCGAAGGTTGTTCGGAGTCCCGGATGAGATAACAAACATGACGAGGAGTCTTGAAATGGCCGAGAGGTAAAGATTCATATATACGACAATGATATTTGGACACCGGAAGTGTTCCGGGTGATATCCGGTCACTGGAAGGGGTTCCGGGCACCCCCCGGCAAAGTTATGGTCTCCTAGGCTGAATAGGAGTAGGAGGAAAGGAAGGGGAAGAATGAAGGAAGGAGTAGGGTTCGGCCTCCACCCTTTCCTTCTCTTCCCCCTTCTCTTCCCTTCCCATATACTGAAATAAGGAAGGGGGGGCGAATAGGGCTTGCACCCCAAGTAGGATTCGGCCTACTTGGGGGCGCCCAAAGGCTGCCTCTTCCCCCTCCAACCTATATATATGTGGGGAGAGGGGGAACCTAGAACACACAAGTTGATCAGTTGATCTTTCAGCCATTTGCGGTGCCCCCCTCCACCATAATCCACCTCGATCATATCGTAGCGGTGCTTAGGCGAAGCCCTGTGTCGGTAGCATCATCATCATCGTCATCACACCGTCGTGCTGACGAAACTCTCCCTCGGCCTCAACTGGATCAAGAGTACGAGGGACGTCATCGAGCTGAACGTGTGCTGAACTCGGAGGTGCCGTGCGTTCGGTACTTAGATCGGTCGGATCGTGAAGACGTACGAGGACATCGACCGCGTTGATATAACACTTCCGGTTACGGTCTACGAGGGTACGTGGACGACACTCTCCCCGCTCGTTGCTATGCATCACCATGATCTTGCGTGTGCGTAGGAATTTTTTTGAAATTACTACGTTCCCCAATAGTGGCATCCGAGCCAGGTTTATGCGTAGATGTTATATGCACGAGTAGAACACAAGTGAGTTGTGGGCATACAAGTCATACTGCTTACCAGCATGTCATACTTTGATTCGGTGGTATTGTTGGATGAATCAGCCCGGATCGACATTACGCGTACACTTACGCGAGACTGGTTCTACTGACGTGCTTTGCACACAGGTGACTTGCGGGTGTCAGTTTCTCCAACTTTAGTTGAATCGAGTGTGGCTATACCCGGTCCATGTGAAGGTTAAAACAACACATACTTGACGAAATATCGTTGTGGTTTTTATGCGTAGGTAAGAACGGTTCTTCCTCAGCCCGTAGCAGCCACATAAAACTTGCAACAACAAAGTAGAGGATGTCTAACTTATTTTTGCAGGGCATGCTGTGATGTGATATGGTCAAGACATGATGCTAAATTTTATTGTATGAGATGATCATTTTTTGTATCATAGTTATCGGCAACTGGCAGGAACCATATGGTTGTTGCTTTATTGTATGAAATGCAATCGTCATGTAATTGCTTTACTTTATCACTAAGCGGTAGCGATAGTCGTAGAAGCAATAGTTGGCGAGACGACAACGATGCTACAATGGAGATCAAGGTGTCACGCCGGTGACGATGGTGATCATGACGGTGCTTTGGAGATGGAGATCAAAGCCAAAGGATGATGATGGCCATATCATATCACTTATATTGATTGCATGTGATGTTTATATTTTATGCATCTTATTTTGCTTAGATCGACGGTAGCATTATAAGATGATCCCTCACTAAATTTCAAGGTATAAGTGTTCTCCCAAAGTATGCACCGTTGCGAAAGTCCGTCGTGCCGAGACACCACGTGATGATCGGGTGTGATAAGCTCTATGTTCACATACAACGGGTGCAAGCCAGTTTTGCACATACAGAATACTCGGGTTAAACTTGACGAGCCTAGCATATGCAGATATGGCCTCGAAACACTGGAGACCGAAAGGTCGAGCGTGAATCATATAGTAGATATGATCAACATAGTGATGTTCACCATTGAAAACTACTCCATCTCACGTGACGATCGGACATGGTTTAGTTGATTTGGATCACGTGATCATTTAGATGACTAGAGGGATGTCTATCTAAGTGGGAGTTCTTAAGTAATATGATTAAATTGAACATTAATTTATCATGAACTTACTCTTGGTAGTATTAGCATATCTATGTTGTAGATCAATAGCTCGCGTTTAGCTCCCCTATTTTATTTTTAATATGTTCCTAGAGAAAACTAAGTTGAAAGATGTTAATAGCAATGATGCAGATTGGATCCGTGATATGAGGATTATCCTCATTATTGCACAGAAGAATTATGTCCTTGATGCACCGCTAGGTGACGGACCGATTACAGGAGCAGATGCATACGTTATGAACGTTTGACAAAAGCTCGGTAAGATGACTACTTGATAGTTTAGTGCACCATGGAGCGTATGAGATCTTCCAAGAGTTTAAATTGGTATTTCATACTCATGCCCGTGTCGAGATGTATGAGACCTCTGACAGTACTTTGCCTACAAGATGGAGGAGAATAGCTCAACCAGTGAGCATGTGCTCAGATTGTCTGGGTACTACAATTGCTTGAATCAAGTGGGAGTTAATCTTCCAGATAAGATAGTAATTGACAAAATTCTCTAGTCACTATCACCAAGTCACTAAAACTTCATGATGAACTATAATATGCAAGGGATGACGAAAGTAATTCTGGAGCTCTTCGCCATGTTGAAATTGGCAAAGGTAGAAATCAAGAAAATAGCATCAAGTGTTGATGGTTTACAAGACCAGTAGTTTCAAGAAAAAGGGCAAAAGAATAGAAAGGGAACTTCAAGAATAATGACAAACAAGTTATCCTCCCATGAAGAAACCCAAAGCTAGACTCATGCCTGAAACTCAGTACTTCTACTACAAAGGAAATGATTACTGGAAGTGGAACTGCCCCTAGATACTTGGCGGATAAGAAGGATGGCAAAGTGAACAAAGGTATATTTGATATACATGTTATTGATGTGTACTTTACTAGTTTTTATAGCAACCCCTCGGTATTTGATACTGGTTCAGTTACTAAAGTAGTAACTCGAAACGGTAGTTGCAAAATGAACAAAAACTAGTTGAGGGTGAAGTGACAATGTGTGTTGGAAGTAGTTCCAAAATTGATATGATCGTCATCGCACATTCCCTATACTTTCGGGATTAGTGTTGAACCTAAATAAATGTTATTTGGTGTTTGCATTAAGCGTGAATATGATTTGATCATGTTTATTGCAATATGGTTATTCATTTAAAGTCAGAGAATAATTGTTGTTCTATTTACATGAATAAAACATTCAACGGTCATACACCCAAGGAGAATGGTTTATTGGATCTCGGTCATAGTGATACACATATTCATAATATTGAAGCCAAAAGATGCAAAGTTAATAATGATAGTGCAACTTATTTGTGGCACTGCCGTTTAGGTCATATTGGTGTAAAGCGCATGAAGAAAATCCATGATGATGGGCTTTTGGAATCACTTGATTATGAATCAGTTGATGCTTGTCAACCATGCATCATGGGCAAGATGACTAAGACTCATTTCTCCGAAAACTGGAGTGAGCAACAGACTTGTTGGAAATAATAAATACTGATGTATGCGGTCCGATGAGTGTTAAGGCTCACAGCGGGTATCATTATTTTCTGACCTTCACAGATGATTTGAGCAGATATGGGTATATCTACTTGATGAAACATAAGTCTGAAACATTTGAAAAGTTCAAAGAATTTCAGAGTGAAGTGGAAAATCATCGTAACAAGAAAATAAAGTTTCTACGATCTGATCATGGAGGAGAATATTTTACGAGTTTGGTATTCATTTGAAACAATGTGGAATAGTTTCAAAAACTCATGCCACCTAGAACACCACAGCATAATGGTGTGTCCGACTATCATAACCGTACTTTATTGGATATAGTGCAATCTATGATGTCTCTTACTGATTTACCCCTATCGTTTTTGGGTTAAGGGGTTAAGAAGGGTCTGGAAGGTGTGCCCAAGAAAAAGGAGAGGAAGAGATCAGGGAAGATAGGCTCAGCTACCTGCAAACAAGCCAGAGCACATAGTAGCCAGACGATGGATTCTGAAGAGGTACCCGTCAAAGGTGCGGCCATGTTCCAGGTCACGGGCGAGCCGATGCTACCGCTGAAACCGCTGGAGGCACTATCAGGGGATCTCAGGAGACTGCACGACCATGTGATGTCCACTGAGAAAAGCCTACTAGCCTCGAAGGATCCAGGATATCCAACATACGCAGCTCGTGTGCCTGAGGGGAAGTGCTACGTCGACACACGGCTAGCGGAGGTGTTCTTCCTATGGTTTGACCATATCTTCAAGATGTTTCTGACAAGGCGGCTCGATTTTACAATCGTCCGCCTTTTTGCGCTACATATGAGCTCCGACATGAAGAGAGAAGAAATCTCGCAAATCTGTGTGGCGGATCCATATTACATGCATGAGTCCTTCTTGAATCTCGGCGACTCTGAGCATGAAACTACTAGGGAGTACCTCCAAAACTTCATGGTACATAATAAGGAGCAGGAAAATGTCCTCCTGCCTTATCATCTAAAGTAAGTCATTTCCGGACAACCCTTTCGTACATTTCAATCATTCCTTCTCACTCATATGGACAATAATTAGAGGTGTCTTTTTCCCCGCAGCAATGGGCGCGCCGTCCTTATCGTTCTTTACCCGCGAGTTTCCCACGCCGTGTATTTGGACCCTACCAGAAACTATGAGAAGAAGGACTACACCCGCATAATGAATATTCTAGATGATGCTCTCCAAGGCTTCAGCTTTAGGGGTGGCCATGTGCAGATCAGGAAACAAAGGAACAAGAAGATGGGTTTCGCGCATAAAACTAACTTCTACTGCATCCATGTCTCAAAACCAAGCAAGAAAGATGGATTCTACATCCTCCATCTCACGACATCCAAAGAGACATTGTGACGATCATCATGAAAGAAGGCATCTATACTTTCTGTAGCGATGAAATTTTGTGATGTCCATGTTCCCTGCCGAACTTGCGTAATGCTACTTTGTTAGTTTTGGTATGATGACCTGCGTACCTCTAGTTAATTAGTTTGCGTTCTGTATGTTCCATCCATTTGCTAACCCTTTCTTTTTCGTGTTGCTCTAGTATATTTTGTTGCATATGATTTTACATTCTCTTGATGAAGATGCATCTCTAATAGGTACCTAGCTTCTTGATGGAGAGGTGGCAGTGCTATGTCGTGTACAAAGGGAAGGTTTGGGGGGTGTACAACGAGTGGCCTGAGTGTCGGGTGCAAGTGAATGGGGTCTCGGGCGCCAGCCATAAAGGCTTCAAAAGCATACAATAAGAAAAGGCTAGTTACTTGAGGTTCACCTTAGCGCGAGTGAGGACTCGTAAACGCCGCCTCATTACTGCATAGTTCCGCTCTCACTCATAGTGATCGCTCTTCTCGCGTATATCATTGTTTAGAGGGATGGCGATGTAGTTGCAAGTATTCGAGACTTGTATGGCCATTTTGGAAATGATGACGAGAGACCACTTCCTGTTGGATGATGATTATGATGATGACCACCTTGTATCGCTATGTATATGCCATGATTACATTTTTATGTGTATGATATGCTAGACATTATTGTATAAAGCCCAAAACAAAATTTAGCAGCACAAAATGTGGAGCAAAAAAAATTAAAAACTAATAACAGTAGCGCGGGGTATGGCATTAGCATCAGCGAGCTCTTAGCAGTAGGCTCTTATCATAAGGGCGATGCAGCTATTATCAGCAGCGCCTATTTCAGACAAACGCTGCTGCTGTCCCTAGTTAGTAGTAGCGTTGGTCAGACCGCGTTACCGATAAGCATTAGTTGTAGCGCCGTATTAGTAGCGCGGCTACCCGTGCTACTGATAAGCATATAACCCGCGCTACTGCTTAGCTTTTCCCTAGTAGTGATAACCTCCGTTGTGTGAGCTGAGTGTCAAGATATCCCATATCCCATAAGAACGATGTGTCTGAACTCATGCGGGACAAGCAACCGATTCAGTAACTTGTACTCCCACTACTGAAGAAATGTGGACTGTCATCCTCCTCCTCATCTTCCGATCTGAGACTAAATCTGTTTTCCCGTTTCAGCTGGGCGAGTGGAGCTCTGGATCCAGAAGATGCTGTCTCTCATAGCAGCTCGACATCTATATAGAGGTATTGTGTAGTAGTAGTATGGCTGGACTGCTGAAGGCAACCTGAATTTTCCTTTTCGTTGTCATGTTCATCACGGCTGGGGAAAAATGCTTTCCGATGCAGCCTTTTCGGGAAAAAAGATTGGGGAGAGCGAGTGATGCTGACATGATTTTTGCCTGCTGGCTCCTTCCAGGCATGTCTGAGCTATTTTTTCAATAAGTGACGCTTTATTACTTAAAAGGTTTAAGCATTACACCCGGCCTTTACATACAAAGGTGCACACAGCTAAAAGAAGTCCACACACAGAACAAAAAACCAAAAATGGCGAAATACTAAGAAACATCTAGTGTCTGTATAACGCCTAAGACGTATGGGGGCTATTCCTGAGATCATGCTGCCACCCATGTTGGGTAAAAGAATCCCTTGCCGTAGCCTCCAATCATGAACAGACCTCCTTAAAGAGGTCGCGATTCTCCACACATTGTAGAGACGACCATAAACGAAGCATCCCAATACAGTCTTTGCTTGCATGAAATGAAAAATGAGAAAGAAACAATTAGTAATTCAAGCAAACGTGCATGCTTTCATGCTGCTGGACCTAATCGGTTATGGCCCGCCTGGGAAAGATAGCCCAGGTATGTGGGATGAGTCCACCCATCTTCCATTCTGGCCTGGTCCATTCTCCATTCGCCACGCGAAATAGTGACCTAGCTGCTTGCCTCCCACCAACCCGCAGGAGCAAGCCGCCATCGTTTTCGCTAGAGGAGGTCCTGGAGCTTGGTGTCATCCCCTCGACGCGGACGGTGGGAGCGGCTCCGTCTCGTTCTCTCAACGCCAAGCAGTAGGTGAGATGTCCCCTTGCTTTTGGTCTGCATTATGCGGATTTGTGTTTCAGGGTGACTCTCTTCTGGTGTCCCCTGCATTAGGGCTGGAATTTTACAATGCCTCCTTCGTCTTCCTGTGGAACCACCAGGCTGCTCGTCCTGCATTGGAGCTCTGCATTGGAGTTCTGCCATCCATTGATTTGCATCTTTGTGGTTTGGATGGATTTTCTTTTGATTCCAAGGGAGTGTATTACTGACCTATCCTGTTTCATTCCCTTCCATAGGAACCAATCCCCATTTCAGCAAGTTGAAGTAGCTGAGCAACCTCCCTCTCTGTTTACTGCAAAACATCTGAAGATAGTATTTCAAGGTGACATATTTTCTTCAGTTAGCAGCTACTTGTATGCTTAAATCACTCCTGTTAACTTTGGATATGCAAAAGTTTTAAATCTTCTTCCAAAAACACTAGCTAGGAGTAGCTAATGTTTAATCTACACACTTGAATTGGTCAGTGGATGGTTGTAGTGCTAGATTTCCTTTTGTCGTTATATAGGCAGTGAATGGTTTGTTTCCCCTCGTTGTTTGATTTTGTTGGAAGTGCAGACACAGAACCATCCCTCGGGATTGATTTCAGTTTTTATGTATGTGCCAGTTTCAGATTGCTGATTTTTCTTTATCACCGGATTTCTGTTGATTTCATGTTCTAACTTTTACAGGAAGTTTTGTATCTAGAGTGTTTTTTTGGAGATAACTGACTGGTTTCCCCCAACAGGCTGTAAGCACTATAAGATCATTGTAATAACTTTTTTCATGTTTTCTGTAAGTTCTAGTCATAACGTCACTTGTAATAATTACATAGTATTGGGTGTAAGATCCGTTTCTAATACACTGTTATTTTGGAAATTGGAGTACTGATTTGTATGGTTACTTTGTCTCCTGCATTGGGTTCAAGCTCATGCCTCATTTTCCTTCCCATGAAGCTTCCCGGGTCAGCCTCAAGCACAAGGTAAGTTATCCTATTTGTTGGTCAGCATCATTGTATTTTTGATGGATCTTCTTTCAAATCCCAGAGATTTTGTTCTTGACCTAGCCTGTTTCCTTCCCTTCCCATGGAAAGAATTTGCAATTCAGCAAAAGGAAGTAGATAACTAGCCCTTCCATGTTTACCCTGAAGCAAACAAAATTAGATGTTGAAGGTGACATATTCTCTTTGCTAGCAGCTACTTTCTTATATTCAAGGATACTATATGCTTAAATTTCTCCTACTAACTTTGAATTTCATAACATACTAGTTAGGTACTAATTGAATATGTTAATGAAGGGATGAATTCTAGAACCTATGCTTTACCATGTAACTTGTTTGTGTGTAGTTTGAATTTTGGTTGGGTGCAAGTGCAAAATGACAGGAGGCAAAAGCAACTCTGAGGTAACCAAAAGCAATCTCGAGTTTAACTATTTCTTTTGTTATTAGTGTTAGGTTAAGAAAAAATTATTTTACCACTGATTGACAGCATTTTCAAGATCAGGCAGAGAAATGCAAGAAAAAATAAAGGGAACATGCCATTGCAAAAGTCGAGGCAATGATCCAGAGAACTCGCCATGTATGTTCTATACTTTTTGTAGTTCTGATTTCTGAAACACGTAGTTCTCTTGTTTTGTTCCTGAACCTAATTGGAATGTACTTTTAAGACATCCCAACCTTCCCATATGGCTACAAATATGAACACACAAATCCGATTGGTCGCGAAGCTCCTCTATGGGTTACTAAATCATGCAATCTGATCCATGACCGGCTAAGTTCAATGCCTAAAATAGAGGAGCTAGAAAATCTGTACGAGCAGATTAACTGATACACATCGTCTTTGCCTCCACTTTTGTTGTCAAGTTCAATGGAATGTGTGGTGACGAAAAAGTTGTCCTACAATGGTGTTGTTCTCACTCCAGTGTGTTTTGATGGGATGAAAATGAGTTGTATCTCTTCCCTTATTTTGCTTTCTTTTCAATATCATCATTGTATGTATGTCTCCATGTTTTTCCTATTTCAAGTTATGATATTGTGTTCCAAACCAAGTAGGCGTCTGTCCTTTCTAGAAAATAATGAAGATATCTAGTATAAGATGAATGTTATTAGCATGTTTCTCGTTGGGACAACATCTATATCACATCATATGCATCAGAGATGGCAATGGGCGCTTCCTAGAGTTCTCGCGACTGAATGCAACTGGATATCTTCTTGCTTGTAAGTTATTTGACAGTCTTTACTAGGTGGCTATGGTGTACTAGTGTTATTTATGTGATGAACCTGGCTTTGTTAAACATCTAAAAGGGATTTTTGAATTTAAAAGGACTCAATACCAAGCAAGATATAGTGTTCCATAAGTACAATGGTTCTTTATTTTTACATTTATTGAATTGTGTGTCCACATGGATCTTGATTGTTTTTGGGTTTTCTTTACAAGTGACTGCTTGGTTTCTCTTTATGGATCTAGGATTTTGCTTGCTCTCTCTGTGATTTGTGAGCAACATGTCGATACTGCTAATGATGATCAAGATGTTGCTGCTGTTGGTGATCAAGATGTTGCTGCTATTGATGATGATCATGGTGCTGCCGATGATGATCATGATGTTGCTGATGATGATCATGTGTACCCTAACAACCATCGTGACGCTCAAACTGTGGTAGTCTTGCACTTCTATTTCTTTGTTTTTGGTGAGTGTCTGAGGTTTGACCTCTTCAAAGATCGATGAGTGAAGATCGCCATGGAACTGCTACCACGTGAAACGAAGCCGGCTCCAGTTGCTTTAATATCCAGCCGGAATCAATCAGCACGGTAGGTTTGAAGCTAGCTTGTACCGTTGTACGTATGTCGTCTTCTTTCCTTTGTATGGGTACTTGCATCTTTTTCTTGTACCGTTGTACATATATACTGGGATGTGCTAGACATCGACAAGACTTTGCAAGATGTATGGTTTTGATGAGGGTATGTTTGTCACCATGGATCTTGATAATCCTACAATCCAGCAAGACAATATGGGCATTTGGGTCCTTGTGAATACACCTCCAATTGTTCCCCCATGAACATAGTTATTAAATAATTTATATTGTTTATTTGAAAATAGTTAACAACTTATTTCCATTGACACCTTATTTTCACTCTTCAAAGAATGTGCGGAAGATGGTAGACAAAACTCACTACACCGATGGCTCTGAATTAACTTATGAGGAGAAAAATCATCTGATCGCATTTTGTACTGATCTTGAAAATTACAATGTCTACAATCGAACTCCTCAATATTATGGTCAATTTTTTGTGCCTTGGACGTTGTACCATCGTAGCCAGGCTCCGTAGCCGATCGTA
Source organism: Triticum dicoccoides (assembly GCF_002162155.2). Lineage (NCBI taxonomy): Eukaryota > Viridiplantae > Streptophyta > Magnoliopsida > Poales > Poaceae > Triticum > Triticum dicoccoides. The sequence goes on along the minus strand of NC_041383.1, from coordinate 823,062,659 downwards.
TCTCAGCCTCACGATGTCATCTGCCTTGGACGTTGATAACGTGTCGAATTCCTCGTCCAGCTCGTCTGGGTATGCCATATCCGTGTACCACCACAGCATCGCATCTATGTGCGGTGGTTGCAATTTGTCCGACTCCTCGTCGAGGTCGAGCACGTCTGTGTTCGCATCTTCCACGCGTGACAGCACCATGTCTATGTGTGGCGGCCCCGTGGCCGCCGCCGGTAGTTCCATGCCATGGTCAGGATCAAGCATAGGAACACGGTGGGCAAGACCAGCTCCGGATAGTACACCAGGTTCAGGAAAAGCGGGTGAACCAAGATCGTAGTTAGCGGGTTCTTCCACTTGTAGTAGATGCCATTGAACCACTTCCCAATGGCGTCGGCGGTGGAGAAGAGCGTGGTGATGCGGTACAAGTTGGCCTTGCTCCTGCGCAGGCTGAACATGTGTGAGTCCAGCTCCAGCATGTACTCCACTACCTGTGTAGGGAGCGGCGGATCCGCCTGGTCGAGTCCCGTGGCCGTTATCTGCATCGCTTGGAACCGGAGGTCGTCTAACTGCGACTCCGAGATGGGGTTGGTGTAGTGCATTTTGGGCAGCACCTGTCGCCCGTACTGCACCAGCATGTTGGCCCATGCCGTGCGCGTGAATTGGACGGCGAGGTGCGGCTCTCATGTCTTCTTCAGCCCCGACGACGTCAGCGCCATAAGCGGGTAGTAGTGTTTGTACACGCGGTCGGGCTCGAGGGTGGCAAGCCGCACATGCATCTTGCCTATCAACTTGTCCTTGGCCAATCCGTCACCCGTTTCTGCTCTGGTGCTCCCCCCTGGCTGAACGCGAGGGGGAGAAACACAAGGAGAAGGACGGGTGAGATCTGTCAAAAACGATTGGTGAAGAGGGGCATGATCGGCTTTTTATGCCCCCGGAGAGCGCGCGTACAGCCCAATACAAGCCCACACCGGCCCGATTACTTTTGTACACTGAGTGTATACATGTATTGTACGTGGGTGTATCGTTTTTCCTTGTCACGTGTGGCGGTCGTGGGCGTGGGCGGCGGCGGTCGTGGGCTAGCCACGCGGCCATGTGATACGTCTCCAACGTATCTATAATTTTTGATTGCTCCATGCTACATTATCTACTGCTTTGGACTATATTGGGCTTTATTTGCCACTTTTATATTATTTTTGGAACTAACCTATTAACCGGAGGCCCAGCCAAGAATTGTTGTTTTTTGCCTATTTCAGTATTTCGAAGAAACAGAATATCAAACGGAGTCCAAACGGAATGAAACCTTCGGGTAACGTGATTTTCTCACCGAACGTGATCCAGGAGACTTGGACCCTACTCCAAGAAGTACCAGAGGCTGTCACGAGGGTGGAGGGCGCCCCCCTGGGCGCGCCCCCTGCCTCGTGGGCCCCCTGTTGCTCCACCGACGTACTCCTTCCTCCTATATATACCTATGTACCCCCGTCAGATCAAATACGGAGCCAAAAACCTAATTCCACCGCCGCAAATTTCTGTATCCACGAGATCCCATCTTGGGGCCTGTTCCGGAGCTCCGCCGGAGAGGGCATCTACCACGGAGGGCTTCTACATCAACACCATAGCCTCTCCGATGAAGTGTGAGTAGTTTACTTCAGACCTTCGGGTCCATAGCTAGTAGCTAGATGGCTTCTTCTCTCTTTTTGGATCTCAATACAATGATCTCCCCCTCTCTTGTGGAGATATATTCGATGTAATCCTCTTTTTGCGGTGTGCTTGTTGAGACCGATGAATTGTGGGTTTATGATCCAGCTTATCTATGAATAATATTTGAATCTTCTCTGAATCTTTTATGTATGATTGAGTTATCTTTGCAAGTCTCTTCGAATTATCCGTTTGGTTTGGCGAACTAGATTGGTAGTTCTTGCAATGGGAGAAGTGTTTAGCTTTGGGTTCAATCTTGCGGTGTCCTTACCCAGCGACAGAAAGGGTTGCAAGGCACATATTGTATTGTTGCCATCGAGGATAACAAGATGGGATTTTTATCATATTGCATGAATTTATCCCTCAGCATCATGTCATCTTGCTTCAGGCGTTACTCTGTTTTTAACTTAATACTCTAGATGCATGCTGGATAGCGGTCGATGAGTGGAGTAATAGTAGTAGATGCAGAATCGTTTCGATCTACTTGTCTCGGACGTGATGCCTATATACATGATCATACCTAGATAATCTCATAATTATTCGCTTTTCTATCAATTGCTCAACAGTAATTTGTTCACCCACCATAGAATACTTATGCTCTTGAGAGAAGCCACTAGTGAATCCTATGGCCCCCGGGTCTATTCTCATCATATCAATCTCCATTACTTTATTACTTTCTTTGTTTTTACTTTTCCTTTTTCTTTTTTACTTTGCATATCTATATATAAAATACCAAAAATATTATTTATCATCTCTATCAGACCTCACCCTCATAAGTGACCGTGAAGGGATTGACAACCCCTAATCGCGTTGGTTGCGAGTAGCTATCGTTTTGTGTAGGTACGAGGGACTCGTGCGTGATCTCCTATTGGATTGATACCTTGGTTCTAAAAAACTGAGGGAAATACTTATGCTACTTTACTGCATCCTCCTCTCCTCTTCGGGGAAATCCAACGCAGTGCTCAAGAGGTAGCAAGAAGAATTTCTGGCGCCGTTGCCGGGGAGTTTGCGCAAAAGTCAACCATACCAAGTACCCATCACAATCCCTATCTCTCGCATTACATTATTTGCCTCTCGTTTTCCTCTCCCCACTTCACCCTTGCCGTTTTATTCGCCCTCTCTTTCCCAATCTCCTCCTCTCTTTCCCGTTTGCCTTCTTCCCGTTGCCTTTCTGTTTGCTCGTGTGCTTAGCTTGCTTGCTTGTCGTCATGTCTAATTCTTAATCTTCTCCGTTATCTCCCGAGAATGAAGTTCTAAATTTTAAGCAAAGGGAGGGGGAAAATCTGAAAGACGCTTAGTATAGAATTTGCAATGCTCAAAATAGAACCACCAGGAAGCAATCTACTTCAGTTCTTCTTTGTAATTTTTACGTAGGTGCTAATCCTTGGTATAGATATATCCTTGATACCATTACCGGAGGGAATTTCTTGGGTAGCCATACTTTTGATTCTTATAATGCTTTATTAGATTTATTTGGCACACCACCTCTTTTCATTAATGGAACTACGTTAACTTTGGAGCATGTTATGCAAAGACTTGAAATTATTGAGAATAAAGTTGCTACCATTGAATCAATCGAAAATCTTGATAAAAAGATCCACAATCAAATTACCCAATATGGATCTATGGTAGGAATGACTTTGAAAAATATTAAAGAAAAAGAACCCATAGTTAATGAGAAAATAAATCTAGATTCCACAAGAATCGATAAACTTGAGGGTATCATTACCAACATGGGAACCGCTTTTTCTTCCGTACCAAACACTCCAAGTTCTTCTACTAAAAATACTAAGCTCATTTATGTTCCTAAGAATAAGGGTGAATTATCTAGTAAGGAAACTGCGGATCTTAAATCTATAAGTGTTCATCCCAATCTTTTTACCATCATTAAGGAACCTTTTGCTATGAATGAATTCTTCGATCTTTTGCCTGAAAATTTGACAATTACTAGAAAAAAGAAAATTCTAAAGGAGGTAGATGCCTCATTGAGGAATTGCCTACCAAAGATGGCAAAACCTAGATATATCCTTGCTTTTATGCCTAGCTAAGGGCGTTAATCGATAGCGCTTGTTGGGAGGCAACCCAATTTTATTTTGTGTTTTTTTGTTTTTGCTTCTGTTTAGGAATAAATAATCAATCTACTTCATGTTTAGATGTGGTTTTATCTTTTAGTTAGTGTTTGTGCCAAGTAGAACCTATAGGATAAGCTATGATGATAGTTGATCTGATTCTGCTGAAAAACAGAAACTTTGCGCTCACGAGAAAAAATTCAATAAATCACAGAAACGTGCTTTTGCATTCATTCTTTTTGCTGCTGATCAATAAACAAATTTTCCAGTACTTCCTAGTTTGGTAGAATTTTTAGAGTTACAGAAGTTTGCATTAGTTACAGATTGCTACAGACTGTTCTGTTTTTGACAGATTCTGTTTTTCGTGTGTTGTTTGCTTATTTCAATGCATCTATGGCTAATAAAGTAGGTTTGACACCAATATAAACAAATAATGAGTTCATTACAGTACCTTAAAGTAGTCTTTTGTTTTCTTTCACTAACGGAGCTCACGAGATTTCTATTGAGTTTTGTGTTGTGAAGTTTTCAACTTTTGGGTGAATTCTTTTGATGGATTATGGAACAAAGAGTGGCAAGAGCCTAAGCTTGGGGATGCCCATGGCACCCTCAAGATAAACTTAAGGACACTAAAAAGTCAAAGCTTGGGGATGCCCCAGAAGGCATCCCCTCTTTCGTCTACTTCAATCGGTAATTTACTTGGAGCTATATTTTTATTCACCACATGTCATGTGTTTTGCTTGGAGCGTCTTGTATTATTTGCGTATTTGCTTGTTATTTTACCACAATCATCCTTGCTGTACACACCTTTTGAGAGAGCCATACATGATTTAGGATTTGCTAGAATACTCTATGTGCTTCACTTATATCTTTTGAGCTTGATAGTTTTGCTCATAGTGCTTTACTTAAACCTTTTTGAGCGTAATAATTTTTGCTCTAGTTCTTCACTTAGATATTTTAGAGCACGGTGGTGGATTTGTTTTAAAGAAACTATTGATCTCTCATGCTTCACTTAGATTATTTTGAGAGTTGTTAATACGTCGTAATTTGCTTAATGTTAATATACTTGGTATTCAAGATTTGTGAAATTTTCTTTTGAGTGCGTTGAATACTAAGATGAGTTTGATGCTTGATAATTGTTTTGAGATATGGAGGTGATAATATCAAATCAATGCTAGTTGGGGTGATTATGAATTAAAGAATTCTTGTGTTGAAGTTTGTGATTCCCATAGCATGCACGTATGGTGAACCGCTTTGTGATGAAGTCGGAGCACAATTTTATTTATTGATTGTCTTCCTTATAAGTGGCAGTCGGGGACGAGCGATGGTCTTTTCCTACCAATCTATCCCCCTAGGAGTATGCGTTTAGTGCTTTGGTTTTTGATGACTTCTAAATTTTTGCAATAAGTGCATGAGTTCTTTTGATTAATGTTGAGTCCATGGATTATACGGACTCTCACCCTTCCACCATTGCTAGCCTCTCTAATACCGCGCACTTTTGGCCAGTATCATACACCTACCATATACCTTCCTCAAAACAGCCACCATACCTACCTATCATGGCATTTCCATAGCCATTCCGAGATATATTGCCATGCAACTTTCCACCGTTCTGTTCATATGACACACATTACTTTTGTCGTATTGCTTTTTGCATGAACATGTAGTGGACATTGTATTTATGGAAAGGCCACCTTCATAATTTTCATACATGTCACTCATGATTCATTGCATATCCCGGTACACCGCCGGAGGCATTCATATAGAGTCATATTTTGTTCTAAGTATCGAGTTGTAATTGTTGAGATGTAAGAAAAATAAAAGTGTGATGATCATCATTATTAGAGCATTGTCCCAGTGAGGAAAGGATGATGGAGACTATGATTCCCCCATAAGTCGGGATGAGACTCTGGACTTTATGAAAAATAAAAGAGGCCAAAGAAGCCCAAATAAAAAAAAAGAGGCCAAAGAAGCCCATCAAAATAAATAAATAAAATACGAGAGGAAAAGAGAGAAGGGACAATGCTACTATCCTTTTTCCACACTTGTGCTTCAAAGTAGCACCATGATCTTCATGATAGAGAGTCTCATATGTTGTCACTTTCATATACTAGTGGGAATTTTTCATTATAGAACTTGGCTTGTATATTCCAATGACGGGCTTCCTCAAAAGTGCCCTAGGTCTTCATGAGCAAGCAAGTTGGATGCACACCCACTTAGTTTCTTTTGTTGAGCTTTCATATACTTATAGCTCTAGTGCATCCATTGCATGGCAATCCCAACTCACTCACATTGATATGTATTGATGGGCATCTCCATACCCATTGATACGCCTAGTTGATGTGAGACTATCTTCTCGTTTTTGTCTTCTCCACAACCACCATCCTATTCCACCTATTGTGCTATGTCCATGGCTCACGCTCATGTATTGCGTGAAAGTTGAAAAAGTTTGAGATTACTAAAGTATGAAACAATTGCTTGGCTTGTCATCGGGGTTTTGCATGATTAAATACTTTGTGTGATGAAGATAGAGCATAGCCAGACTATATGATTTTGTAGGGATAAATTTCTTTAACCATGCTATTTTGAGAAGACATGATTGCTTTAATTTGTATGCTTGAAATATTATTACCTTTATGTTAATATGAACTTCTTTCTTGAATCTTTCGGATCTGAATATTCATGCCACAATTAAGAAGATTCACATTGAAATTATGCCAAAGTATCACTCCGCATCAAAAAATCTTTTTTATCATTTACCTACTCGAGGACGAGAGGAATTAAGCTTGGGGATGCTTGATACGTCTCCAACGTATCTATAATTTTTTATTGCTCCATGCTACTTTATCTACTGTTATGGACTATATTGGGTTTTATTTTCCAATTTTATATTATTTTTGGGACTAACCTATTAACCGGAGGCCCAGCCCAGAATTGCTGTGTTTTGCCTATTTTAGTATTTCGAAGAAACAGAATATCAAACGGAGTCCAAACGGAATGAAACCTTCGGGAACGTGATTTTCTCACCGAACGTGATCTAGGAGACTTGGACCCTACTCCAAGAAGTGCAAGAGGCGGTCACGAGGGTGGAGGGTGCCCCCCCCTGGGCGCGCCCCCCTGCCTCGTGGGCCCCCTGTTGCTCCACCGACGTACTCCTTCCTCCTATATATACCTATGTACCCCCGTCAGATCAAATACGGAGCCAAAAACCTAATTCCACCGCCGCAACTTTCTGTATCCACGAGATCCCATCTTGGGGCCTGTTCTGGAGCTCCGCGGGAGAGGGCATCTACCATGGAGGGCTTCTACATCAACACCATAGCCTCTCCGATGAAGTGTGAGTAGTTTAGTTCAGACCTTCGGGCCCATAGCTAGTAGCTAGATGGCTTCTTCTCTCTTTTTGGATCTCAATACAATGTTCTCCCCCTCTCTTGTGAAGATCTATTCGATGTAATCTGCTTTTTGCGGTGTGTTTGTTGAGACCGATGAATTGCGGGGTTTATGATCCAGCTTCTCTATGAATAATATTTGATTCTTCTCTGAATTCTTTTATGTATGATTGAGTTATCTTTACAAGTCTCTTCGAATTATCGTTTGGTTTGGCCAACTAGATTGGTAGTTCTTGCAATGAGAGAAGTGTTTAGCTTTGGGTTCAATCTTGCGGTGTCCTTACCCAGTGACAGAAAGGGTTGCAAGGCACGTATTGTATTGTTGCCATCGAGGATAACAAGATGGGTTTTTTATCATATTGCATGAATTTATCCCTCTACATCATGTCATCTTGCTTAAGGCGTTACTCTATTTTTAACTTAATACTCTAGATGCATGCTGGATAGCGGTCGATGAGTGGACTAATATTAGTAGATGCAGAATCGTTTCGATCTACTTGTCTCGGACGTGATGCCTATATACATGATCATACCTAGATAATCTCATAATTATTCGCTTTTCTATCAATTGCTCAACAGTAATTTGTTCACCCACCGTAGAATACTTATGCTCTTGAGAGAAGCCACTAGTGAAACCTATGGCCCCCGGGTCTATTCTCATCATATCAATCTCCATTACTTTATTACTTGCTTTTTTTACTTTGCCTTTTTCTTTTTACTTTGCATCTCTATATCAAAAAATATTATTTATCATCTCTATCAGATCTCACCCTCGTAAGTGACCGTGAAGGGATTGACAACCCCTAATCGCGTTGGTTGCGAGTAGCTATCGTTTTGTGTAGGTACGAGGGACTCGTGCGTGATCTCCTACTGGATTGATACCTTGGTTCTAAAAAAATGAGGGAAATACATACGCTACTTTACTGCATCATCCTCTCCTCTTCGGGGAAATCCAACGCAGTGCTCAAGAGGTAGCACCACGCGGCGCAGGAAAACTTCCAAAAACTTCACATCCTATAAAGAGGGAGGGGAACCACCACCGGCCGCATCACCCCCACCATTTCCCCCAAATCGGCTCACTCCCTCTCTCCTTGCCGCATCGTCTCCCCCTCGTCTCCATTGCCTCGCTCAACCCCACCACCTCCCTCTCTCCGGTGGGTTCTCTTATGCTTCGATGGCGCAAGGTGGTGGCGCTGCCGCCGCTGCGCACGGAGTTGCGGTCGAGGCCGCAAACACCGCGGCAGATTCCATCCAAGAAGTGGCCGCCGTCGGCGGTGCGGGAGATACTGCACCCGCAGTCGCTGGATCGGTCGCTGCGGCGACGGATCTGGTGGAGCAGGGGGTGGTGGGCTCGGACTCCGTCGTGCCGGACCTGGTGGTGACGGCGTCTCGCGGCGCACTGGATGCAAGTGCAGAGGCGAGCGACAAGCGGGTGGTGGATGTGGTAATCCTTCTCGTTCCCCTCCTCTCTTAGTTGTAGTTGTTAAGCAGAAGATTTAGTAGATAGGGTTTTTATTGTAGATTTGTGATTGAATGCGGCACCCCCTTCTGCTTGTTAGGGTTTTTTGATTGAATGGGGAACCCCGTTTGAGAGTTAGGGTTTTTTGTAGTTGATTCATGGTTCAATGCTAGAGAGATCATAATGAGAGTTATGTTTTTTATATTAGAATCTGGATTGCCTCATGTGCTCAGATTTTGTTTTGTGCTGTATATGTTGTTAGATTTGTTTTGCATATTCCCTCAATGGGCAACGGCAGGGGCTGAGCCGCCACCCAGTGTATCTATTAAAGTTGATATTGTACAAATGAGGTTAAAATCCTACTTTGTTCATTTGAAGTCTATCAATTAATTGTTGAAATGAACACAGTACGTTTAACTAGTGCACAATTTCAAAATAGTTAGGAGCTTCACTTCATTATCTATAAACTCAAATTGTAGGTAGGTTTATTTTTGATCTGTAGGATTCATGTACTTATAAAGTGAACCATAAGTAGGTTTGCTAGACATGCAACTATGCCAGATGAGCAACTCATATTAAATTGTTGTTGCATAACTCCATGCATGAATGTCATATGAATCATCCAGTAGATGTAGTAGTTAGGGTTTTTTAATTAGATTAGTTAGGGTTTTCTTGTATTGGATTCATTTATAGCCAGTTATATGTATGATCTATGATTGAATCGTCCAGTAGATGTAGTAGTTATGGTTTTATTAATTAGTTCATTAGTTAAGGTTTATTTGTATTATTCATTTATAGAAAGTTACATAGATTCTGTGATTGAATGAAGTAGTAGATGTACTAATTAGTGTTTCTTAATTAGATGTTTAGTTAGGTTTCTTTTGTATTGGATTCATTTATAGGCAGAGATAAATGTAATTAAATGGTGTGACTCAATGATGCAGTAGAAGCAAGAGTTATGATATTTTAATTAGATGTATGAGTTAGTTTTATTTGTAGTGGATTCATTTATATCCAATGATATATGTAAGTAAATTTTGTGATTCGATGTTCCAGTGGATCTAGGAGTTAGTGTTTTTTAATTAGATGCTGTAGTTAGGGTATTTTAATTAGATGTAGGAGTTAGGCTTCACCATTTCACTTATTCTGACATATGAGTGATCATTGAGAACTTCTCTGAACTAAATATTTATTAATATTTACAATTGCAATGAAAACCTGACATGTTTGTGAAGTTATATATAAAGGACCTATTTGCATTGTCTGTCAAAAACTGCTATCTCATTGGTTAATACGAGAGGAAATATATTCATTTATACCTTCATATGCATGTTCAAAAGCAAAATCTGAATTTGTATGTCCATATGAATGAACTTGTATGTTCATAACCCAATTGTTTAGTATCTATATAGCTTGATATATAATCTATGAATGAGGTGTTGAAACGTACATACCATGTGTAACCTGTGCACCTTTTCAACATAGTTAGGAGCTTTCCATCATTATGCAAAATCAACTTGTTTGTAATGACATTATTTGAACTGCAATTCAATTCCTTGTAAATGACTTGCTTGGTTGACAATATAGCAGAAGGAGGATCTTGTTGGCAACAATAGGAAGTGGGACTCATCTGGCTACTACCCTTATGACAGTGATGAGGATGAGCCGTACGAGGTAAGGCCTAGCTGAAATGTTATTTGTGCATTGACTTAGTGTTAGATGTTTATAGTATTTGAATGCATAATGTATTAATGTCAGTCATTAATATGTGCAGTATCAATCTGGAGATGATGTGGTCGAGGGGAACGTCGAGTCCTTTGAAGAGAAGGTGGTGCAGAAGATCAGGGCCCAAGGATCTACTATGTACTACAACTGGAAGACGGACAAGTACCGGTGCCCCTACTGTAGCAGGCCCAAGCCCAGGTCTGGGTTGCTGGAGCATCTGATGGAACATTGTCGGGCTACATCCATCAGCAGTGATGAGTACAAGATCAGGGCTCAGCATTCTGCCCTCCACAAGGTCCTGAAAAACCCTAACATGTAGTTGCCCTAGACCCTGGTTATCGTATGATGGAGGAAGGCTCAGTCCTTTTGGTGAACTTTATGTGGTATTCTGATGGTGGAAAATTTTAGTGGTAATTTAGTATGAACTTTATCTAAGTGTAGTACTGTGATGTGTGGTCTAAACATATCTAATATGCTAGTGGTCCGCATCAGCAAGTGTGCTGTGTGGATGCTGCTATCTATGGTAGTAATATATATTGCTATCTATATTTGTGTCCCTTAAATTTGCCATTATGGTTCCTTAGATGTATGATTCCTTAGATGTATGATTTGCTTGAATTTAGCTGCTGTAATGATCAGACATGCCGCATCAGTGTTGCTTCACTGATCAGGCATGCTGGAAACACTTCCCATGTTGCGGCCATGTGGAACATGCTGTGGCAATGGTGCAATAAATTCCCATGTTGTGGCCATGTGCAACATGCTCTGCCCATAAGCAAATCGGACCAAATGTAAAACTTTGTGTTAAGTTAATTAATGTTGTTTAGTGAAGTAAGTGGAAATTGTTCATCCACACATATGATATCTTTCCTTCATTTGAGGAAGCAAAAATAGCAAATACTCCACCATATGATCAAATATTCCAATAACTGAGCACATATTCCATCATTTCATGAAATACTAATAAAAAAGTAGTTAAAGATGGTGTGTGTGTGTGTGTGGAAAAAACAACACTCTAATAAAGGTGTAATGATTATTTTCCATGTTGCGACGGAGGCCTTTTTTAACATGTGATTATGCTCTGCTCGTTGCTACCTGTTGTTTGGCTGGTGCACATTGCCAGTGCTATATTTGCATTCATTTCGCCTGCTGCGTTGGAATCGTGTTAATGTGAGATGTAGTAGACCTGTATCTCCCTAAAATAACCGCCGCGAAGCGCTTTGCCATGTATTTTTTATATGTGCATGGACGATGGCGCACATTAGCTTGCAACATTGATTTTATATCTGTGCATGGCATCCCAAACACTAGTAATTGATCAAACTGAAGTGAACCTGATTGATGAGTGGTTTGTATGGATGGATGGATGGAGGAGGATGTGTGGGCTACCGCTAAGGCCCGCCAAGGACCATCCTGCTGGACTCCGGCCTGCCGAGCCCAGGTACGTGCGTGAATTGGATGGAGCCCGGTCCATCTCCCATTCACCACCCCAAGCCACTAACCCTAGCCGGTCCATATAAAAAGCTCGGCGACGTCATTTTCCTTGTAGATTAATTTATTCCACTTACATGAATTAAAATTATATGTATGGGCTTTGTCTACTAATTAAAATAATGTTGGGCCATTTTATGCTAAACATTTTTACCTTTTATTGTTAAAACTCATTTTCCATGAATAGTCTTACTGGTTCAGTTTTCTATTAAATTTAGCAAAAACTATTTTTTGAGGGATTATAAACCCAAACACGTATTATTATTATTATTATTATTATTATTATTATTATTATTATTTATTTTTTAGATAATGTCACTTCAAAATCATTGCCTAAGCCTTTAGTGTTTTTATATATCGGAAAAGTGAGAAAGTTGGATGTCTTTGTAGATAAGTTCATTTCATTTAGATGAATTACAATTATATGTATGAATTTTGTATCTACTTTAGTTTTCTTAAATATCATGGCTTAGTTCTCTGAAGGTGATAGAGGTTTCTAGAGCGCATGGTTGTCCCATTGGGTTACTTTTTTTGTTTCCTTCAATATCAGCTTAGATCTCTAAAGGTCATAGTAAATAAAAGTTATAGTTTCCAGCCTAAGCGAAGCTGGCCGTGTTTCTGCTATGTCTCTGTCTATGTGGACCAAGTAGTGTACAAACATGCATAGGAATACAAAAGAGACTTGCACACCCTCGGCAACAGACACGACATATATAACAACTTAAATAATAGTCAATAGGAAGTAAAACAATCCAACTCAGAATTTAACAAACCACAACGAGTCACAACATACAAGTTCTTGTTAGTACGATAGCTAGTTATATGACTAAGATAAGCTAGACTAGACCTGATGATGTTACACAAAAGTTAGTTTCACATCTTACATGTATATCCTTCTTACTATATATGGCTGGGCAATCGACAGAGCAAAACGTACACCTTTTCACTAACAAGAAAGGAAGAAGCTATGACAACCTCCACTGTGGCGTCCCAGATGAACAAAAACGCGTTCTTGGTTGGTGGTGTTCAACAGGAAAGCCGATGTGACCCTTTCGAGCAATACAGCGACCAGACTTGCCATAGAATTCTATGGCCACTCTCAGTGTCCCTTTGTGGTTCCACTGAAACCACTTTCCTCGATAGATAAACGTAGTTATTTGATCCTCTACGCATTCCTTTACCACAGTGGTCAAGCAACACAAGTCGCTTGTAAGTGCTAGGAATAACCTGTGTTGTAGTAAATGCCAATCCACTTTAGCAAAGTGTATACCCACTTAGCCTAGAGTTACCCATCAAGCAACACAAAAGTTAGCTATGATATATGACAAGAAAAGAAGAGAAGGAAAAGGAAAGAAACCCAGAAAATAAAACCAAAAGAAGAACAAAGAAAATAAAGAAAAAAGAAAACCAGAAAACCGGCTAAGATACTGCACAGAAAAAAGCCCGACACAAAACCTTGCTCAAACCATGCAAAGTGGCATAGAAGGTTCACACAGCTGAGCTAAATGGGTTGTCCCACGACTTCCAGCTCTGTAGGTGACCCTACCATTGGTTTGGAAATAAGCAAGATTTAGCTCTGGTGATGCATCCAGGCAATAAAAATGAGCAGTTAACAGGCTCGGCTCACTCATTACCTTGTTGCAGGCATTGCTTGGATATGCTTCAATTATTTTTTCCGGGTGAAAACCTAGATTTGGGCCTTGGTGGTTGGATCCGGTGACGGCAACACTTGAGTGTCGCTCCCTTCTTGGAAGCGTTGCTATTGAAGAACCTCGTGGTCTGTCTGGTGTCATGAGATGGTTGGTGCGGATATGTTCTCTTTTGTAGTTTCCCGATCATGGATCTAATCACTTTGGGTTTTTCTTTTACTCGCCTACACATAGCATTCCTTTTATATGACTTTGCTATCTCGCATGTTTTTATGTGTTGGTGTTGGCTGTGTGCATCCTAGCTGTAGGGAGGTCTGGTGTGTGCTCTTTGGGTTTGTATCCTCCTGAGGCTCCTCTTTCAGCAAATAAAATCCACCCTTCGTCAAAAACGCAGGCTCGGGCCACTCGAACTAACTGAAATGAAGTCACGTGTCTTTGTTTGGACTAATCATGCTGTTTTTTTTTTTGAGGGCCTAAAATATGTTTCACCTCATCAACCACTGGATTAGGGCAACTGTCTGCAAATAGGATGGAGCACTTTGAAGGATTAATAAGTTGACCCCTAGCAGAAGCATAAGTGTTCAGAACATCCTTGACAATCGCCGCTTGATCCGTGGTTGCACGGAAGAATAAATGGGAATCATCCGCAAACAACAGGTGTGATATTTCCGGTGCCTTCCTACATATTTTGAGGGCCCCAAAGGCCTCTCTCTTGTACAACATCATGGAACAGAGCGGATAGAGCGTCAGCAACAATGAGAAAAGGAAAAGGTGATAATGGGTCACCTTGACTCAGGCCGCGAGATGGTGAGATTTGCTCCAAAGTTCTGCCATTAAACTTCACCGAGAACTTTACTAAACATACACACTCCATAACCTGAGAGACCCACCGAGGGGCAAAGCCCCACTTCAATAAGGCACGTTCCAGAAAAACCCAATCCACACGATCATAGGCGTTTGAGAGGTCCAATTTATAGGCGCAACAATTATTACCTTCAGATGGAGTTTGGATGTGATCGATACATTCAAAGGCAATAATGGAATTATCCGAGATGAGTCTACCCGGGATGAAAGCACTTTGATTTTAAGAAATCAGTTCCGTAAGGAGTGGTTGAAGGCGATTTACCATGCATTTAGAAACTATCTTGTAGATCACATTACATAAAGAAATAGGATGGAAATCTTTCAACAAAGAGGGGTGTTGAACCTTAGGGATTAGCACGATGGAAGTATCATCTACCCCACTTGGCATATGCCCTGTCTCAAAGAACTGTCACACTGCTTTTATGATTTCTTCTTGCAAACAGCCCCGGTTTCTTTAATAAAACCGGGCCGGAAAACCATCGGGACCAGGTGCTTTCAAGGGTCCAATTTGAAAGAGTGCATCTGAAATCTCAATATTTTAAGAGGGAGCCAAAAGACTCTCGTTCATTGCGTCAGTAACCTTGGGCATGATCCGATCTAATAGTATATCAAGATAGAGAATAGGGTCTTTTGTATAGATCTCCTGAAAATAGGACACCGCCATGCATTCCATCTCTTATGGCACCAAACCCCAAGAGTCGTCAACTTTCTGTAGTCGCCTTATATTATTCCTCCGTGCTCGCCATACTGCCTGATGGTGAAAAAAATGGGTATTACGGTCCCCTTCTTTAAGCCAGGCAATACGACTACGCTGGAGCCACATCATTTCCTCGGGATACAATAATTCATCTAGCTCCTCCATCTTCTGTCGGATCAACAGACGATCATTGCTATTAATTTGCAAAGTTTCCAGCTCCTGCCTCAGGGCTGCAATTTGCATCTCAATGCCCAATGTTTTCTTTACTCCACTTCCGAAGATCGGTCAAAACAGATTTAAGGGAAACGGCAACATTGCCTAGGTCGCCCCTAGGTCGAACTCGTGCCCAGGACGCTGCTATAACCTCCGGAAGTTTGCTGTCTCTCTCCCACATGATTTCATACTTTGGTGCACTTGATTTACGGCGGTCCTCCATTACATCAAGGTGTAAGAAAATAGGATAGTGGTCCGATTGCGGGGAAACTAGATGTTGCACCCTTGCAAACGGAAACACTTCCATCCAGTCATCAGATGCGCACACCCTGTCCAAGCGAACTCGGACGTTGCCTTGCCCTCGATGGCCATTAACATATGTGAAGGGCGCGCCCGAGAACCCGAAGTCACCAAGTTTGCATACCTCCAGTGTGTCTCTAAAAGCTTCCATTTGACTTTCACTTTCTGCTTGTACTTGAGAAATGCTCATGTTGCCAAAGGGCCTCATTGAAATCCCCACGGACTACCCAGGGTAGGCTGGAGACGCCCTTCAATCTTACGAGGTGCTCCCACATGCGGTGGCGATTCTCCACCCGCGGTTTCCCATAGACAAAGGTTGACCTCCAAGTGTTTCCCGAACCCTAGTCAACAATACTTACATCAATATACCCAAGCATCTATTCCAGACAAGGATTTTGCCGTGAGCTTTAGCCACTTGTTTGAAAAAGACCTATGGTGAATTATGCATGTGACACGTGCTATTAATTTGGTACGTGGCTGTGTACGAACGCGTGGTGGCTTCAATCTTTCGTTTCAAATTTTTGGAACTAGGGTGCGGCTTATCTTGGTAAGTTTAGCGTAAATCTAGCGTTTTTTGGTATGTTTGCGTTTCGTGGACAGCGCTGCGTCGATCGCTCCTCCTGGATGTCCGTGTCGCTGTCGGTTTGACCACTGTTGGTTCTACAGCTTGGTATTGTTTGTTTTAATCGGTGCCGCTTTTCACGTGCTCTCCCGAGTTTTCCTCGCGTACGTGTTCCTTTCGGTGCCGCTCTAGTCGTTAGTTCTAGAGCCTGCCGCTCTTTTTCAATCGGTGCCGACCGTTTTGATACTTTAATCTAGACTCAGTTGTTGTTTCTTAGAGGTGCCGCTGTCGCCGATCGATCTGGAAATCTGGCCGCCTATCGTGACCGCTTTTGTCCTGTAAATCTACGGACCGTCTTAGCATTGCTGTTGCTATAAATAGGTCGCTCTTCTTGCCATATTATTGCGGTAGGTTTCCTCAGCGTCGCATGCGTTAACTCCATGGTCCGCGGCGTTCGGGGCGGCCTTCTCGCTCGCGGGGTGATGTGGTTGGCCGGCGTGGTGGTTCGGGCCGTTCTGCTGCCTCGGCTGCTGTGTTTGGTCGATCCGTACTTATGGAGGATGCTCCTGCCTCTCATCATCGGCCGTTCTGTCGGGGTGGCCGTTCTGTAGGATCTTCTGGTTCTGCATGTAGCCGCTCCGTGCCGTTTTCCGGTTCTGGATGCACGGCGGATTTTGCGTCGCGATCTGGTTTGTTTGCTATTTCTTTGTTTCCCCGTTTGTTTGTGATGGAGTTTTTCTGTACATTGAGTGTTTTGCTGCCTTGACTGCCTAGGGCCTTCTCTCACCACTCGAGCTTTGGGCACGACCAGCAGAGGAAGACGACCGGCCATCGGCAACGGAAGACGAGGTGGGCAGCCGCTCCAAGCACGATATCGTGTTCCAAGAGAGGTGAGTCTCCGTGGCCTCTTGCTGATCACCGATGAGGCCTTTGCAGCGAAATTCCAGGTGAGGTTGATTACTTGATTTGGCCAGCGGATGCCCACAGAGGCGCGCGCGACGGCGAGGGCGTTCGCGTCTGGAGGTGCATCTGGAGGTGATGGCTGCAGGAGGCCCCCGGACAGTGAGACTGGACGCAATGGTGCCAGCGATCGGCGAGGTCCCGACGGCGCGCGGCGTGGCTTGCACCGGAGCTGGCGAGGCCATGGCGACGGTCAGCACGGGGCACGCTGACACAGCAAGGCCATGGAGTGGCTCATGAAACGTGTCGATCGGTCCAGGTCGTTCGTGGGCGGTGTCCTTCGGCAAAGCTCGCGTCGCTACTGCGGCAGGTAATCTCCGTTTGCGCCGTCTGCGCATGATGTATGTGTTCCGGTTCACGCAGTGCAGGGAACATGCTGTCCGTGACCTTCCTTGGCAAGCGGACGCCAAGTTCGGTTTCAGGCCATCGCCTACGTCCCGGTCCACGACGGCGCGCGGCGGCGGCGCCCTCTTCTGTAGTGTCCAATGTTAGTGCACTGGTCTGTGCTGCCGAGGGACGTCTCCTTGTCCCACGCCGGGGAGCATGGGCGTCCTTCCGTTCGGCCGTCACTGCAGAACGCGGTGAGGTCTCATCTTCCCGTTTCGATTCATCCCATACTGAACACCTCCATCCTTACCTGTATGGTTGTATCTCAAATTCCTCATGCGTGATGAATGATTTTCTAGGTTCACGTAGTTTACATTTGCTTTTTTAGTTTGGTTGATTCCATGTATAAATGGACTTGTTGGGAAAATTTGCCGCAGTATTTACTATTGTAGATGTATGTGAGCTTACCTTTGCTCTTCCCAGATGTACACTGTTCTTTTCTAAGAATTTCGTGAGCAAGTTTGTGGTGTTTAATAGCGCGTTGATGCTCTCTTAATCCCTAGGAAATTAGTACTTCTCATGTTGAAGCTTAGAACTGGCAGTAATACGAACATATGTAATATTTTCGTTCCAATTGGCAATAGTAGGAAAACATTCATTTTGATTCACTTGAATAATAAATAATATTATAACTATTTTTTTCATGAAATAATATTAATTATAACAAAATGTTGCAACGACCGAAAATGCAGCTTTCGAGAGGTTGTGGAATAGCATAATTTTCCCATTTAGATTTTCTCTAGGGCCTTGGTGAAATTCCATTTTTCAAAACTGAATTGTAATTCAGAATGTCAAATGTATGGTTATATTTAGTTTTTTCTTGATGCTACAAAAATAAGACAAGGGGAATGTATTAAAATGTATCCTAAAATCTCACAAAATAATGGGTTTGATCATACATTTATATACAAGGATAATAAAATGGTGCCTGCTTATGATTTTTTTTGTCAAAGCTTTCTGGTAATTATTTGTGGTTTCTTAGGAGTTTTTATGCTGTTCAAAATTGGTTAATGGATGCATGGCGCATGCATGTATTATTGGGGGACCTGTGAGCGTACGTTTTGTGGGTGTGTGTTGCGATTTGGTCTGTGATTTCGTTAGGCTGCCAATGTTAGGATTACTCACGTGTTGTTGGACGGTGGACTCTGAGTGGTAGTCATGTGCATGCATACAATGTTGGAGGAGATTTTCGTGATGTGACCACGTGCATCGCCATGTAGCGCCACTTTTTCCGTTGATTCTGGATGCTGTTTTACTCGGTGTTAACCGGCACCGCATTTCCGTTGGTTCTGAACGCCCCTTAATTCGATGTTAATTGGCTAACATGTTGTGTTTGCGTGTGTGGTTAGTGGTTACTGTAGTGCAGTTACGGTCGCTGTGGTATGGTCCCGAATCACGATCCCACGTATCATCGGCGGAAGTACGTCCCCGGGTACGTGCCGCTCAAATCACAATGAGAAACCTTCTATCATGCACTTGAAGTCACCGAGTGGCTTCATCACGTTTCCAACAACAATTAACTATACCATATAACATATACTCCCTCCGTTCGGAATTACTTGTCGCATAAATAGATGTATCTAGACGTATTTTAGTTCTAGATACATCCATTTCCGAGCCAAGTAATTCCGAACGGAGGGAGTACAACAAAACAAACTGATGGTCACCAAAACTATCATGTACTTCAAGTTCAGAATTTTTTTGTGCGCCAAATTCATTCCAAGTCAAAATAGGAAGCCTGCTTCAATGCAAGAGAAAACATGAACCAATCAATGACAATTCAACATGGCCCGTTCTAATAACCATCCAGTAAAATGAGTTTACAAGGCAGACTAGAATCCTAGCTAAAATATGCGATAATTTCTTCAACATGATACTAGTATGAATGTACTCTCAATAACCATACACTGAAGATCCAATCATCACGTGCACCGGCGCCAAGTCACCTGAAGATTGCATGCAACAATTTGTAAATGCTCTCTATCATTTCATCACAAGCACTGAAGCACCAAGCATGCAGGGGCTCCACCGAAATGATCTAAGTTAGAAGTGAATGTTTCGTGTTTGTTTGATCTTACTAGAAAAGTACCATCATGTATACTCCCCGTTTTCTAAGATGGAATACGTACGGTGACAATAATTGTGTCATTTTTCATATTATCTTTTTATGATTGCAATCTCATCTACATATCTCTCTTGTTTTAAATTAAGTATAACTGTAAACAATAAAAACAACATATTCAAACACAACTCATCGACGGGGCGCGGCGTGCCGCCGCGCGGGGCATGGCTAGTATCTCTTACATGAATCAAGCACCGTTACCTGGAAGGCCTCGTCCCAAAACAGAGCTAAGCCTCCACCACGGCCTTTGCAGTCAACACCACATAAAACCATTTAGACCAAACTTTCACTTTGTTCACTCAAGTTTTTCACAGGTTTGTCTTGTCTCGGCCAGAAAGACAAAACCCGGGGAATGGGCTTCTACAAGAGCCCCGACTTCACGAACTGTCCGGCGGTTCCCCACCCCCCGGCAGTTCCAGATTAGGTGTCTCATTGGGATGGGCGGCGCTCCATCGGGGAGCCCGCCGAAAGGTTACCAGCATCAGAATTTTCACCATCCTTCTTAGCACGTTTACTGCCCCGTGCTATTATTTGGAGACGCCGTGTCGGCGTCCACGTTACCATCAGTTAGCAACAACAGTCCTTTGGCTGGATTAGCTGTCCTTGCCGCTGCCTCATTTTCCTCCATGTTTAGCCGTTTCCGTGAGGATTTGTCCAGACCCATGTCCAAAGGGTTGGATGGCTTAATGGGGCTAGTAGCAGTGTCCTTCAGATCTCCATCATTCTTGGACTCACCTTTACTGGTTGTCGTTCGGGGCACAAAGACCTCTGGGCTAACCTTCTTTTCACTTCGATTAGATTCCCAGTCTGACCGTACCCTAACAGGTGGGTCGGCATAAAGATAATGGCCGAACTTGAGATCCTTCTCAGCAAACACTCCGTTACCGCACTCCTTAGGGCATCTCTAGCCGTTGGCCCCCCGAGGGGCGTCTAAAGGCGCCGTCTGGGGGCGAGCCGGCGACACAGTCGGCGCTGGGGGCGGTTTTGCGCCCAGTCGTCGCCCCTAACCCGCCCCCAGGCGCCGAAATTGGTCCACTTTGCAGCCCAATTTCGGCGAATAAACGGCCCATATGGGCGAGAATAGGCCCATATTCGGCGTGGTTTCGGCGTTCAATTATCAACACACACATATTTCATCACAGAAAAATCAAATACTTCAACAAAATACTACAACAACAAATAGTTCAATACAAATTATATAGTTCAACAAATAAAAACTCGTATTTCATCACGCGGCGTCCCCCTTGAGCCTTCATAGGTGCTCAATCAGATCTTTCTGCAGTTGATGATGCACCTGTGGGTCTCGGATCTCCTGACGCATACTGAGATAGGCAGTCCAAGTTGCCGGTAGCTGGTGATCAACTTCGGCTAGAGGACCCTGCCTGTAGTATGGTTCAGTGTCAAACACTGGGTCTTCTTGCTCGCTTTCGATGATCATGTTGTGCAAGATGACACAGCAAGTCATGATCTCCCACATTTGATCTTTCGACCAAGTCTGAGCGGGGTACCGAACAACAGCAAATCGAGATTGGAGCACACCAAATGCCCGCTCGACATCCTTCCTGCAAGCCTCCTGAACCTTCGCAAACCAGGCGTTCTTGCCTCCTGCCACAGGGTTTGAGATCGTCTTCACAAATATCGACCATCTCGGATAGATGCCGTCAGCTAGATAGTACCCCTTGTTGTATTGGTGCCCATTGATCTCGAAGTTCACCGGAGGAGAATGGCCCTCAACGAGCTTGGCAAAAACAGGAGAGCACTACAGCACGTTGATGTCATTGTGAGTTCCTGGCATACCAAAGAAGGAGTGCCAAATCCAGAGGTCCTGTGTGGCTACCGCCTCAAGCACCACACTGCAACCGCCTTTGGCGCCTTTGTACATCCCCTGCCAACCAAATGGGCAGTTCTTCCATTTCCAATGCATGCAGTCGATGCTTACAAGCATCCCAGGAAATCCTCTTGCTGCATTCTGGGCTAGGATCCGAGCAGTGTCTTCCGCATTGGGTGTTCTCAAGTATTGTGGCCCAAACACTGCCACGACTGCCCGACAGAACTTGTAGAAACACTCTATGCTGGTGGACTCGGCCATGCGCCCATAGTCGTCGAGTGAATCACTGGGAGCTCCATATGCAAGCATCCTCATCGCTGTCGTGCACTTCTGGATGGAGGTGAATCCAAGAGCGCCAGTGCAATCCATCTTGCACTTGAAGTAGTTGTCGAACTCCCGGATGGAATTCACAATCCTGAGGAAGAGCTTTCGGCTCATCCGATAACGCGCGCCGAAATGTTCTCTCGCCATGAAGTGGAGCATCGGCGAAGTAGTCGGAGTAGAGCATGCAGTAGACGTGCAGACGATGCCGGTTCTTTGCTTTCACCCGCCCCGGTGCCGAGCCACCTCGACGCGGCTTTTCATTGCTCGCCAGCAGCTGGGCGAGGTGGGCGAGCACCATCAGATGCTCTTCTTCCTGGACGTCGGCCGCGGCTTCCTCCTCCAGCAGCGTGGCGAGCTCTTCCTCCTCATCCGAGTCCATCACCGGCACAGTCAAAACGCCGAACACCTTGCGCTCGGTGGGCGTGTACCCGCCGTTAAACCGCGCCTCCGTGGTCGGAAACGGCGGCC
This sequence comes from Triticum dicoccoides, assembly GCF_002162155.2. NCBI lineage: Eukaryota > Viridiplantae > Streptophyta > Magnoliopsida > Poales > Poaceae > Triticum > Triticum dicoccoides. Next base: position 823,040,472 of record NC_041383.1, on the reverse strand, counting down.
GGAAACGCCCAGCTGCTGCGGGAGGGGCTGCCGCGGCGAAGCGCTGCTATTTTCCGGCTGGGAATGGCTTTCTAGCGGAGTAGGCCGGCGGCCGTCGCCGGGATATAGCTAGTGGTGGCCGAGGGCGCGGGGGTGCGAGGCGAGTCGGGGGAAGAAAACCTTGACTTTTCCCCTGTCGGTGTGGGCCAAGCGTGCTTTTCCCTAGCGCCGGAGCCCCCAACGGCTCCCCAGCGCGCCGGGTTCGGCCTGTGACCGCCGGGCGGAAAAAAGATCCGAACCGGCGATTTTCGGCGTCCTGGGGGCGCGACTGGGCCGTTTTTTCGGCGCCGGCGCCGAAAAAGTGGCCTGGGGGGGCCTGTTGGGGGCGCGGCTGGAGATGCCCTTATACTCATGGCCGATAGTACCGCAAGCGTTGCGGAACCTTGCCAGTTTCTCATATCTAAAGCATAAATCTTGCGATTCTTCCCTTTAACAATGCTGACAAATTTCGTAAGAGGCTTCCTGATATCATGTTTAACACGGACACGGATGTAACCACCTCTGGTATTGCCAGTAGTTATAGTTTCAAGTATCTACCCAGCGGATGTAAGCAGTTTTTCAATAAGATCTTTCCTGCAATATCCGTCTGGCAGCTTGTGAATCTGTAACCAAATAGTTCTGTACACTATTGGCACCTCGTCAGCCTCCGAGAAGCCATCATAGGGAACCAACAAGACAGCCATGTTTCGGAACAGCCACGGCCCCTGAGACATGATGCGATCCCAGTCGCCGAGGCAGGAGGCTTGCACTACGATCATGTTTGCTCCGATCGGGCGGAAGCGAACAGGCTGGGTGGTGTTCCAGGCAGCCCTCATGTCCTTGAAGAAAGTGGTATGGCTAAAGTTCTTCCTTGTATGAACCCTATCAAGGGCAAGCCGAGGAATCTCCTCCATCAATTCTGGGGCCTCTTCTTCTATAACCACATCATCGAAGTCCTCCTCATGGAGGTCTAGCTTCTCAAAGAAATCGCTGAGATCATCATTCGTCTTGCCTTGGGACCCAAGGTTTATGGATGAGAACGCATCTGATGCCGCCGCCATGGTGACAAAGGCAGGGATTCACCTACACCACACAGGTCCGAAGTGGCATGGGCTAGGGAGGAGTGATGGATCACGGGAAGATCAAAGATGATCGCCGGGTTTTGGTGGACTTACGATGAGGGAGCTGCCTCAAGGAGAGAAACCCTAGCCGCCGCTAGGGGAAAAAAGCCCGACTAGTTACACAGTCTATTGGGTGACAGTCTCCATCAGCAGCAGCTAGGACCACACACCTTCAACAAAGCAGCGACCAAATACACGGCACCTTCAGCGAAGCAAACACACAGCTTTGCTGGACGCGAGCAGAATGTTCTATGGAATCCAGAAAAGCCATATATATATTCTTTTTTTTAAAGGGGATTGCCCCGGCCCTATATATATATTTTCTTGCGGGAAAAAAAGTCATATCATATAAGATAAAGAAGGTAACATATATAGTCAACCGAAACGAAGACAAGAAAGAGAACAACTCCTGCGTGCATCAACCTTACACCATCATCACATGGAAAGAAAAAACATCTTCACCCGCAAAAAAAGAAGAGAAAAAACATCTTATAGCATCATGTCGTTCCTGGATGGCAGACGAGTGTACAAGTTGAGAAGCAGGTTGGTCCTGCCGCGCAACCATGGCGGTCGGAGGAAGTACAACACCATCACCACGGCCACCACCCGAAACGGTGTCATCCGGTACAGGACAACGGCCACCGCCAGCGAGAGTGCAATGAAGACGGGAGTCACCCTGGGGTCGCCCCAGTCGAGAAGCGACTGTGCGCGCTCCCCCTGAGTAGCCAGGTCACCGGCCACCGTCTGTACCATCATAGCCAGGCTCCGTAGCCGATCGTATCTCAGCCTCACGATGTCATCTGCCTTGGACGTTGATAACGTGTCGAATTCCTCGTCCAGCTCGTCTGGGTATGCCATATCCGTGTACCACCACATCATCGCATCTATGTGCGGTGGTTGCAATATGTCCGACTCCTCGTCGAGGTCGAGCACGTCTGTGTTCGCATGTTCCACGCGTGACAGCACCGTGTCTATGTGCGGCGGGCCCCATGGCCGCCGCCGGTAGTTCCATGCCATGGTCAGGATCAAGCATAGGAACACGGTGGGCAGGATCAGCTCCGGGGAGCACACCAGCTTCAAGAACCCCACGTGCACTAGAATCGTCGTCAGCGGGTTCTTCCACTTGCAGATGCCATCGAACCATTTGGCGACGGCGACAACGCCGGAGAAAAGAGAAGAGATCCGGTTGAAGTTAGCCTTGCTCCGGCGCAGGCTAAACATGAGCGGGTAGTGGTGCGTGTACACGCGGTCGGACTCGAGAGTGGTGAGACGGAATCTGACCTTGCCGATCCTCTGGTCATTGCCTCCTTCGCCATGGTAGACGTGGTTGTTGTCGAAGACGGCGACAACGAGCGCGGTGCTGAGGTCGAACACCTCCCAAGTGTACTGCTCATTCCACGCCGGCGACACCGCGCCCAATAGCGTGCGCGTGCGCACCCACTTGGCGCCGTACTTGGCCACACAGTAAGGGTTCTTGTTGCCGCCCAGGCCGCGCGCGCTGAGGATGCCTACCTTGAGGAAGCCGATGGCGCTCTTCCGGAGCTTATTAGCCGCGCCGGCAACAGGTCGCTGCTGTAGTCATTGGACTCGAGCACGTGGTACGATGTCTCCAGGCTCATCTTCAGGCGGATCTTGCAGACCAACGCGTCATGCACGTGCAGCTCGAACCATTTCGGTGGCACTGACTTGGCCAAGTCGTTGCGCGGCACGTACGACGCCACCGGGATGATGATGCGACCGATGGGATGGTCTGCCCCGGTGGCAACCATCTCCTCCACGGTGACCACCAGCGGGTCCTCAAACGGCTCGCTGGCCACGAACATGAACTCCTCGTTCCACGTCTGGTTCGCCCACTCCCGCGGCTGCCCCGGCCCATTCCGCACGATCTGGCTGCCCAACTGCATCGCAGCGATGGCCGGCTGGATCGACCGGCCCTTCTCAACCGCGATCACAGCGATAACCTCGACCTTGAGGTACATGAGCTTGGGCGAGTAGTATACAGTGGAACGCGCGTTGGTGAGCCCCTCCTCAGACAGCGAATGCGCGTCCGAGTGCCACGCCTCTGGGAACGCTTCGTCCGCCTGCGTGCTGAACCAGACAGCGAGCATGATCTCGCCGAGGTCATGGCCGTGCCAGAACCCATCGGGATCCAACAGGGTGTACCACTGCGGGGCCGGCTGGTTGTCGGGTGGCAGGCCGCCAGGGATGTCAGACACGTCGAAGACGACGCGGCCGTCCAAGTCGTTGCGGAGCGTGTCCTTGTCCTTGACGATGACCTCCAGCTGATCGGACTGCACGTGGGCCAAGGAGAAGGCGAACTTCTGCCGCCACACCGGGTTGTGGGTCTTCCCCGGGTGCGGCGTGACACCCTTGAAGTTTCCCAGCTTCACCTCCACGTACGGGTCCGGCACGCGGGTGATGTCCATCGTCCACAGGTCCCGTGCCTTGACCACGCTCACGTACAGGAACGACATCGGTTCCACCATGTCGTACTCGTAGGTGGACGCCATCCTCGTCGCCGCCATGGCCACGCCGAGCCTCGCCGGCAGTCGAGGATCAGCCTTTGCTATTCCTGGGGGCCGCGGGTTGACCACCGTCTGGCCCGGCGCCGCCATAGCGTGGAGCATGGCATCCCTACCTTCAGAGGAGGCGGACACGGAACGGAAAACCTGAGGCTCGTCTTTGCTATTCCCGTTGGATTCGGCCGCCGAGGTCGAAGCAACAGGATCGGATGGGACGGCTGCAAATGCTTCGTGACTATCATCTCCGGGAGCAGGATCCGCAGCTGCGCCTCTCTCAGCCACCGCTGCTGTAGGAAAGGCAGCCTCCCCCGTCTGGATACTTACACAAAGAAAATGTTACCGAACGAACAGAGTATACATAGAGTTCAAAGAAAATACAGAGTACATACATAGTGTTCCTATGGAATCGCGTGGCCAAACTTTTCTGACTTTGACTAGTAAAGTTACATATTCAATATATAATTTTCATAATTTTAAACTTGCATATTTCATCATATACTACTGTTGGAGTTGTGTCGAATATAGTGTACGAGGTAGGTTACAGTTGGACTTGTAGTTGTATTGTGTTTAGATAGGATATGAGTCGTGTCCTAGTAGGATACTTATATCCTAGGCCTCTCTTATATAGCGGGGGTAGACACACGTGTAACCTATGCCAACATAATAGCACCGGAACGCAGGGGAAGCCGGCGGCATGTGCCGGTGTCCAGGGCGACCGGGTGCGGTATTGTGACGGTGTCACGGGGAGGGGCGCCCGTAGTCAGGCCCCGGGGATGTAGCCATATCGGTGAACCTCGTTAACAAATCTCGGTGACGTGCTTTTGTGATTGCTTGGTCCTCGGATGATCGACAATGACCTTGGATTTATTCTAACAACTACAAAGTAAAGTGATGGTCAGAGCATTGAAGTTTACCCAAAAAACTAAACATCATGCGTTTTAGAATGACGAGGGTATTTGTTTCATTTAGAAACAATTAAATGTTATGAAAACATATCTCATAATGGATACTGTAATGGTGTTTAATTGACATAATATATAACTACTAGTCTAATGAACCAGAGGTAGCGTGAAGAAAAGGTATCTATAGTTAAAATAAATCGAGATAGTGAATAAATGGAGAAATATGCACACACAAATTTTGAACATGCCTGGATACTTTCCATTTCGTCAAGCCTGTCAATTATATCTTGCACACTAGCTGGTCTCTTCTTTGGATTGAATTTTACACACTCTAAAGCTGCCTCATAGCATATTCGTATTTGTTGACATAGTGTGTCTCTTTGTGATCCCTCCAACCTATCACTCCAACCTTGAAGTACCTAAAAGATCGATCAAAAACATATATCCATATAGGAAACTCAAATATGTATAGTATGTATATACCGTATTCATTCAATTATCAAACTAATAGCAAAAATTATCTAAAAAGTAAAATATGTCCCAATAGATCCAAATAAGATCCATCAAGGTGTAAAATTGTAAATTGCACTTTCAGGTTCGATCGGAACAAGAAGAAATAGAAGTTAAAATCCATCTTGCAAATGATAACTGATGTGATTGTGTTTAGTTTTCTGCCTTCTTACTTTCTGTATTTTCATATACTTTTTTAGTAGTTTAAGGTTTCCCCAAAGAATTGGTGTACTTCTATACAATTTAAGATTTTATTTATTCCCCATAATAACTAAGTTCATGTTTTCCCTTAGTAAATAATCCCTCCTTTACAAAATAAGTGTCGAACTAAAACGACGACACTTATTTTGGAACAGATGGAGTAGTAAGTTTACCTTAATTTTTTGGGTGGTTGGACCCGTAAGGGAGTGGGGGGAGGGCTGATGCTGTGTTCATTCTTTTGCATCCAAATTGTGCTTTCCAATACTAGGTGCGCTTCCAGAAATGATATTATGCAACATCTCAAACAAAAATATAATGATAATATGCGAAGTAGAAGCATGTCAATTATTTTAAAATCGATCCTTCTTGGCCAAAAAATAAGTTTTGATTTATATTTGTATCAATAGTATATTCTTACGTCCTCGGTGTCTTGATGGCCTTTCTGTCCGGTGAGTATTTCTATGATAATGACACCAAGACTATACAAGTCAGTGCTGCATGAGATTACACCCTTTTCATTATGCTCTGGTGCAAAATATCCCCTGTATGAAAATATAAGAATTATAATCAATTAATTAAAGAGAGAGTGCACTTAATTTCAAATCGCAGTGTACAAAAAACTGAACTTTCAAGAGAAGTTAGCTGGCTTACATTGTTCCTAATAAAGTTTTTGTAATATCTCGGCTTTGACTTTTGTCGAAGCATCTTGACAGTCCAAAATCAGCAATTTTCGGTACTGCGTTATCGTCGAGTAGTATATTGGCGGGTTTCAGATCCAAGTGAATAATATGATTTTCATGAAGGTGTTGTAGACCCTCACAAATTCCTTTGATTATATTATAGCACGTTTGCCACTCACGACGTGCATCTATAAAGGGGAGAGGAAAAACCAGGTTTATGATTTTAGATACTTTGATATTTTATCTTTTTAATACCAGATGGTATATGGCACATTACACTACTTGTAGTATATGAATGAAGAAAATTCGAGAAATGTAAGGGGCCACATGATCGTACCTTTGATATACTTATCAAGACTCCCTTTAGATGCATATTCGAAGCAAAGCAATCTGTTGTGGACATCTGCCATGACAAATTTTCCTTCATACGATGCCACATTTCCTTGTCTATCAGCACAATATCCCAAAAATCTTACTACATTCTTGTGCTTTACCCGCATGAGGCATTCAACCTCTCGGTGAAATTCCTTTTCATACATAAAAGCATCGGACAACTTCTTCACAGCGACCGCTCTATCACCAAGTTTGCCCTGCTTTGGGGGCATGCATGCCCTGTTAACAGACCATCGGTTTGGGTTTCAAACTCGAGCGTGATTAAGGTTGGAACACGTACCATGTACACTACCTTATAAACCACTGCAAATCCACCATGACCAATCTCCTGGTCTTCAGAGAAATCACCCGTGATTTCCTCCAAAAGTGATAATGCCAGGGCCTTGGGCTCTGCGGTTTCATCAACTAACATCTTCTGTAGGTCACCTCGCATGGTACTAGCTTTGTGTTCCATTTGCGGCCAGTAGGTTTTTAACTGGAAAGAAGAGAAAACTTATGTATGTATGTATGTATGTATGTATGTATGTGTGACGTTTGGCTCTCGGTCTCCATAAAGGCCGTTTGTTTGAAAAAAAGAATCAAAATTCAAAATTTTCGGTTAAAAAAAACTGAAAAACGTTGTGCAAGTAAACAAGGATGTTATGTGTATGTGTGCAAAATTTCAGGATGAAATACGTAATTCATGGCCTGGGAGGATGAATAGTATCATGTGTTTAAAAGCCCCATATTTTTCTTTTTGGCACAACCCTCATTTCAAGGTATTTTTCCTGAAAATTTACACACATGTGTGTTATGCCTTCATGTGTATATCTGGAATTTTTTTCAGAATTTTTTAAAATATACAAATGTGAATTTCGATGAAATTTGAATTTGGAGGCCTCCATGGAGGCCGAGCTCCAAAAGCAAGTATGAGCCTACTAGCTGCTAGATACAAATCCCAATTACCAAGGTAGCTAATTGATGAAGTAATATCGATATACAAGTATATGCAGCACCGAACAGATCAAGATCACTCACCTATATATTATTATGCAAACAGAAGGCGGCAACTTTGATTTTGACAAGGCGGTCGCCAGCTGCAAATTGGTGGAAAATTGACCTTCCAGATAGCTGCGATCAACGATGAATATAATCGCATGCAGCTGATCGCCGTAAGCAACCAACGTACCTTTATATACATCTCAGACAAGAGAGAAGAAAGTGATAATAGCTAGTACCTGGCCTTGGTGCTGCCTACTG